>NW_018164679.1:144698-148914 GCF_001263595.1 Phalaenopsis equestris
TTCCCTAAGTTAATAAGCCGAACACGAACAACACGAATAAATATTTGTTCTTTGGAGCATGAAAACTTGGTACAAAGGTGTCCTATATAACAATATAGAAAATATTATAATTCACGGTTAATTAATAAAAAATCATAGGCTTAATTAACAATTAATTTAAGACCTAATAATAATGCTATTAGCTGATAAAGAATTACCATGGCCTACATTAACTATCGTGTAAATAGTAGCTTACAAGGCTGTCAAAACGTGTTCGGCTCGTCAAGAAGCTCGTGTTCGGCTCATTCCCTAAGTTAATAATGTTTTGCTCGTTAATAAACTAGCGTTCGGCTCGTTTTGGCTCGAAATACTACTAATTAATTATATATATTTGATGATTAGTATTTTTAAAAATTTTAATTAACTACAAGACTAGAAAGATTTATAATCAATTAAAATTATTAATTAAGAAAATAAAATAAAAATTATTAATTTAGATTCAAATGATGTTTTTAGATTCAAATAATGTTTTAAATCTTACCCCAATCTTTAACATCTGATGACTACGTGATTAGAGTTGTTAAAATAACTCTTTGTTCGTGAACGACTCGCTAAGCAAATGAGTCGAACACGAATACACTTTTTGAGCTCGAAATATAAACGAGCCGAAACGAGCTGAGCCCGAGCTTGCTCGTGTTCGGCTCGTTTACACCCCTAATTACAAGATATGCATATATATTATTTTTTTCACTTGAAATAGAAATTTATAATGCGGTCATAAGCCTTCATGTTTTATATAAATATTTTTAAAATATTTTTTGTCTTCAAAATTAATATGAATAAAAACCTTTATTTATTTTTTTGCTAGCCAAAATTAGTCTTATGAGAATTTTATTATTTCTTAATTATATTTTTTATTAATTATTTTTTAAAGGAACGGGCTCATGAGCCATCCAGTCAAGAGGGGGGATGTCTAGAGCTTACTTAGATTATTAGCTCATCAAGCTCGGTTCATGGGCCACTTACCAGTTGAGCTTGCCCGAGCCGGCTCACGAGCCGACTTGGAAGCACATTTTGGCAAATTAATTAAAATAGCAAAAAGTCTGACATCCATTAAGGGCCTGTTTGGGTCAGTTTATAAGTGTGGGGGCGTTTTTTAAAACGTCGCGGTACCGTTTGGTTCGTGTGTTTTATCCGCTTATCCGAAAACACTATTTTTTTATGTGATACAAAAGAATTGAGTGGTGTGCATATAAATATAAAAGTTTTAGTGTGAATCATGTAAAACCATCAGAATTGAGTGCTATGCATGTAAATGCCCCAAAAATTTTTTAAAGATTTACATATATACCACTTAATTTCAACGAGGGAGAATCCCAACGAAAGTTAAGTCTTCGGAAATCTCTAGTGGCATGTCCCAATCCATGATGATATTAACAATAAGAATTAGTCAAAAGTTAACCACTTCTTCAACCATCCTAACTATGGTTTAAAACTTAACTCTCCCTCTATATTAAATAAAAATACATAGCTATAAAAAGACATCTAGAATGTTAAAAGCAAGGAAGATTTGCGTACACACCAAAAAAATTCTTCTATAATTACATATTTACACCTAACCTTCAATTTTTACATATATGTTAATATGAAAAAATTATTTCATACAGACACCACATGCAGAGATACATGTGGTGTCCGACCACACCGTCGATCACTGATCTCCACCGTTGATCAAAAAAAATTTTCTTTTTTTTTAAAAGTTAAAAACGGGGCCCACCGAAATACATCTTATCGGTAATCAACGGTGTAGATCGGACAACGCATGCATCTTTGCATGTGGTGTCTGTATGAAATAATTTTTGGTTAATATGTCATCTTATCGATAAATGAAAAGATTTATTTTATATTTTATTTATAAAATACTGTTTTAAACTTTATAAAAATAGGTTATAGTGCTATCTTCTATGTGATATTAAAGATTTATATTTGTAAAAAATAATGCTTGTATATTATATATGTAAATACATCGGAATTGTGTGTCATTTATGTAAATGCCCTACATTTAATTACTTATATTGCATCAGAATATTTGATTTTTTTGTTCTTACAAATTTACCACTTGAGAGTTATGATATCTTACCCTCCAACGGCGATTAGAACGAACCGAATAATCAAGTGGAGTCCTATCTTCTGCGGCCAATTTTTCCTGCGCAAGTTGAGGGAATAATTATTCAGTTTTATAAATACATCATTATTATCATATGTTTTTTTTTTTTTCAAGATTAGTATGAGGGCGAGCGTATGCAGCGCTGCATAAGTCAGAGAGGTTATTCAGAGGATATTGAGGGCTTATATCTGCGCTATACTCTCTGTAACCTCACAGTAACCTACAAATATATGAAAACAGAAGCACATAACTTACTAGAAGGTACATGTACATTACAGGGAGGTTACAGGGGATATAACGCAGATATAACCCCCAATACCCTCTGAATAACCTTCCTGACGTACGCAAATTTTTCTACGCCAACCAACCCCATGTGATTTATTCGAGATGTGGTTCAAACTCGTGTTCTTCGGAGTCTTACAAATGCCAATGAATCACCGTGTAGTCACGATTGTACTACGATATTGTTGTTAAGGTATGGAGTACCTTTTTGCCTATGATAATTTAAGAAAAATTAAGACATATTTTTATGTAGTTATAATAATACAATTTGAGCTTTTTTTTAATTTTATTAGATGTTCATAAATTGAGTTAATTGAAGGTTAATAATACTAACAATAATAATAATTAGCACGCCCAATATTATTTCAAGATAATCTTAAATAAAAAGGGCCCCAATGTTCTCATATATTATTTTAAGCACAAAACCAATTAAAAAAAACCCATTTTTTTTCTTCAGAGCTCAAAATGAGCACCTTTCAAAGAGAATAGCGCAGGGAAGGAGAAGAAAGGCATTGAAGAAGCCGGCGGCGGCGATTTGGAAGAGAGGTTGGAGGCCGCCGGCAAGAAGTCCGGAGAGAAAGACTGTGTTGAAGCCGAAGACCATTTGTGCGGCGATCAAGCTGGCAACGACCATGGCTTCCGTCCACCTTCCGCCGCCATTAACCTCCGAGCTCACAACCATCTTCTCTATCGCAGAGACAGAGATAGAGATGTGTAGGAGTAATTAGGAGAATATGAAGGAGAAGGAGAAAGGGAGGTGGGAGCCCTGAGTTCTGAAGAAGGGGAGAGTTGAGGATTTAAGGACAAATGTAGGAGAAGGAGAAGCATGGTGGGAGGTAAGTTTTAACCGTTGCATGCGATAACAACCAAAAGTGTGGGAAATGGGTGGCAAATTTAATATTTTTATTTTGGAAGAGTTTGCATGCATGAGCCACACCTTTTTTATGTATGTTAGGTATGACTCATTAATCATATAAGAGAAAAATGCTGTAACAAAGTGGAGTAGAGCGGAAGAATCTGTCAACTCAGGGAAGTTTCGGTATGTGGGTTTGGAGTGCAGGGGCGTTGTACGGTATAAGGGTAATTTTGTAATTACATATTATACTTCAAGGTTTACTCTAGGACTATATATATGCTTGTTTGTAACCCTAGGGAGTATCCTATATTCTGTAACCTTTTTTTAGGAGTTGAAAGAAAACCGCCGCTCTGCTCCCGATGACGTAGACATCTTTGTCGAACATCGTTAAATCTCTCTGTGTGTTCTTCTGGATTTATGCCGATTCTTGTTTTTCTTCGTCCTCAACAATATATTTACATTTAAGCTTGAAATTCGGATTAATAGCACTTTATAAATTATATTAATATATGGTGATATTTTCTTAGATGATACGAATCGTTTGAAAATGTTTGATATGTAGAGAATAAAGTGCAAGAAATGGTAAAATTATATATTTATTTTTAGCAAGTTCTTAATTAATATGTTCACATATGGGGAAAGAAATTATGAATCCTTTTAGAATAATGACACTTGTCACCAAGTAGTTTAAATCATATATTTTGGCTTGATCTAGAATTTGTATGAAAAAGGGGTCTTTTTTTATTTTATAGAAAGACTTTAAATTGGAAGTGTTTCACTCAATTAAGTTTCTAATTATTGCGTAAAAAATTAAAAAATTTGAAGATATCCACAAAATTATGAAGAGAAAATAATGAATTTTGAAGACATTATATAAAATTCAAGGCATGGATATAAAAGCTCAAATATTTATGTTTTGCCCACAAATATGT
>NW_018164679.1:149014-155623 GCF_001263595.1 Phalaenopsis equestris
AAGCTCAAATATTTATGTTTTGCCCACAAATATGTCACTAATGACACAAGTTAGACTTCGGTATTTAGGGGTGTAAACGAGCCGAACACGAGCTGAACTTATATTTTAGCTCAAAAAGTGTGTTCGTGTTCGACTCGTTTTCTTAGCAAGCCGAACACGAGTCGTTCACGAACAAAGAGTCATTTTGACAACTCTAATCATATACTCATAAGATGTTAAAGATTGGGGCACGATTTAAAACATCATTTGAATCTAATACAATAATTTTTATTTTATTTTCTTAATTAATACTTTTAATTGATTATGAATCTTTGTAGCCTTGTACTCAATTAATTTTTTTTAAAATACTACGTATATAATTTATTAGTCACGGACGAACAAATATTTATTTGTGTTGTTCGTGTTCGGCTCATTAACTCAGCGACCGAGCCGAACACGAGCTGTTTGTGAACAACGAGCTTTTTTGACAGCCCTATTGAAATATAACTTTTCATACATAGATAAGATAACCTAAATGCAAAAATTGAAGTTTGTGTTAGACCGTAAATGCATGTATAGAGTTGGTAAATGCATGGTCGGCAATAGCCAGGACAAAAAATATTGTTTAATTTTTCTAGGGTTATTAAACCAAGGAATTAATAAAGTATTTTTTAACAAGCTTAATCATGATTAATTGATTGGTTCAAAATAATTGCAGCTAATGAGATATAACTATGATTACTTTAATGAACCTGAATAGATCTTGAAAGTAATTCAATATATATCTGTAAAGGTAGCAATTTTTTAATATATTTAATGGAATGTAATGTATTTTAAAAAATAAAAAAAATTATTTGTTTTATCAAAAGCTTGAAGTTTGAAATTATTTTATTTTAGAGAAAAAAAATCAATAGAATATTATTAGCTTGATGCCATGACAATATGGGTTATATGCATAAATTAAAGTTTGCTAAATGTAAAATTCCAAATTAGTGTATTCAAATGTTAATTTTTTCAGGCATGATGAGCCAGTTGTCACGGACAAACTTATCTCAAGTCACTCGTACGGCTTTAGCGTACTTTCTAAGCGCTAAATTGGCCTAACCCTCACAACGATTGGACTTGTAAGCACAAAACACTCTAAGAAGAGTAGGAGAAAATATTGGAGAAATGAACACTTCACTAAGGGAGAAGAGTTACAACACTTAAAAGCTTGGAAGCTTGAATGATTTCCTAGGACCTTTTCTTGGATGCTTACATATGAGGGGAGGGACTCCTATTTATAGTCCTCTCCAAGACTAAGAGAACTTACATTAGAATACACTAATTTATAGATAGTTCTATATTATTCTTTACACATACACGATTCTAGAACTTTCCAGAATATACTAGAATTATCTTGAAGCTTTGCTTATTTCAGCATATTTCTAAAATTAAGTGGAATCTTCTAGAATTTTTTGGAAGATTCTCCTTCTTTCTAGTTTTTTTTCTAGAATGTCGTGGAATCTTCTAAAATTCCTTGGATTGCTCTCTACATTTTGGGCTTCTCTAGAATCTTCCTTTTCATGTTTACCTTGTCAATTATTCTTGAAGATGGCAGAGCCTGACACCCTCCTCCACTTAAGCCCGCAATGCCCTCATTGCGGCTTCCCCTTCACACTCGGACCAGGTTCCTTTATTTGCTCTTGGCAAACTTAGGTTTTTCCTAGGTGTTTCCTAAGGTTTTTCCAGCCTAACTGAATAATATTCTCCCTCCTTAGTTTTGAAGTCAAAAAAGGTGGATATGATGAACATACCTTTCTCTATATATCCATGCCTTCATCTCCACCACAACATAGCGATGTTCGAGAGATAAAGAGTTGCAAATTATATTGTTGCATTTTCAATTGTAATCCCCATCGCTCTGAAATATTGTTCAAGTCCCCACACGAAGTTATCCACCTCTTTCATGTTGCAAGCTCCTCCAAAAATCTTTGGTTTTGGAACTTCAATCCTCTTAGTTTCGAAGGTTTGATGTTTGGTGCATGTCTCTAGTGTCCTCTTGCATAGCAATATGTCTCCATGCATTTCCTTCAAACTAACACGTATGCATTTCATCTATTCTTCATGGGCTCTTCGTACCTTGTGGAGCTCCCCCATAAAGTCCTCCTGCATCTTAGCCCTTTAATCTATTAGAGACTCATCCAATTGGAGCAACATACCTCTAATCGTTGAATGAATGATGATGTCCTCCTCCCCGAGTCCATCAACCTTTTGGCTAGGATCCTCTATCTGGGCCTTCGTGTTATTAATTGCCTCCTCCACCGGAGCAAAGTGCAAATCAAAGTTGTGTATGATCTCATTGGACCTCTGATATGGTTTACATGTAGTTGGAGCATGTTGTTCCTGACGATCTTGCCTTTGTTGAGATGTTTCTACGTTAGGGACTTCGAACTCTATTACATGCTCTTTAACGCTCTTTACCATTCCTTCGAACCAAGGCTCTGATACCAGCTGTCACAAAATAACTTATCTCGACTCACTCATGCGGCTTTAGCGCTCTTCCTTAGCACTAAATCAACCTAACCCTTGCAAGTCTTAAACTTGTAAGCACACAACACTCTTGGAAGAAGAATAGAGAGAAGTATTAGAGAAAGAAACACTTCACTAAGAGAGAAGAGTTACAACAATTGAAAGTTTGAAAGCTTGGATGATTTCCTAGGATCCTTTCTTGTATGTTTAAAAATGAGGGGAGTGACTCTTATTTATAGTCCTCTCAAATACTAAGAGAGCATTCTAGATTACATTAGAATACACTAATTTCTAGGTAGTTCTACATTATTCTTTACATATATATGATTCTAGAACTTTCCAGAATATTCAAGAATTCTCTATAAGCTTGCTTCTTTCAACATATTTCTGAAATTATGTGGAACATTCTATAATTCATTGGAATATTCTCCTTCTTTCTAGTTTTTTTTCTAGAATGTCGTGGAATCTTCTAAAATCCCTTGGATTGCTCTCTACATTCTGGGCTTCTCTAGAATCTTTCTTTCTCATGTTTACATTGTCAATTATTCTTGAAGATGGCGGAGCGTGACACAACGCTCAAACTCGACATCTTTTGGAGTTTTTGTTGCTATACTGTGCATTTAAATGTTAATAATTGAGCTTCGATCCCTAGTTATTTTAATTAATAATGTTTTAAGAAAAATTATACAGAATAAATGAAAATTATAAGACAAAATGGAACCTTTTTGATAATTTGAACTCTTTCTTGTATCTTGAGTTCTTCTCTTAAGGCACCTTGGTAGCTTTTTTTAAGCTTTAATGGTTGTAACCATTTTAAATATCCTGTGAAGCAAACCAACTAAATTATTTAGCAACTTAATGTATACATATTTATTTTAATTATAATATAAAAAAGTTTTCTCAAGAATTATTGTACTGGTAATATAATTTTTTTATGAAATATTATTTATTTAATAATTAAAAGAGTTAATAAAATTTAAGAAACATTATGAATTGATCAAATTCACTTACATAGAAAAGTCATAACCAATAAATATTCAAGATATTCAAATAATAAATTCGAATTTCTTAATGAGGAAACTAATAATATAGTTAACACAAATAGTTATATTGTCTCAAACTTACAAAACATAAGGAAATATTGGATCATGTAAATTTGTTACCACACATGTGTGATTCAACATCATATGATGATCAAATTAAGTGCATGTTCATAAAGAGAACAATATTTAAAATAATTTTCTTATAAAAATAAATCAATAGAAAAAAATTATTATTAACACTTCAAAATTTTAATTTTTTTTTTGTAAATGTTAAAATATATTTCAAAAGTAATATAGAGGCAAATCTTTATGCAAGCCAAAATTAAAATCAGTCAATTTTTTTGGCATTTGTTGTTCTTTGAGCTATTTAAAATATTCACTCCTTTAACAATGTGTTGATTATTGTCAGGTTTGATCAACTATTGTTACAATTCCGCTAGTAGATCTACTATTGTAATTAAATATATTGTATTCTGTGGAATGTACTTTATGATGTGTTGATTATTCTCAGGTTTGAAGGTACATATGGATATTCGCACAACAAGATTGTGGATGTACAATAGACTTTTTTCAGATAGAAAAGGGAGAATCGAGGAGTTCTTAAACGCTGTCGAGACATTTGTGGCAGATGTATCTCAACAACCGGTTTACCTATCCATGTTCAAAACACATAACTTGAGCACACCTAACGCCTCACGAAGTAAGATATGATTTATCATCAGAGATTTCAGCCTACTTACTAGCCTTGGACTTCACATGGGGAGGTTTATCCTACAACATTCAACTTCGCTCCTTCGATGAATTATGAGCCTCCACCAAGATTTAACTCAAGTAGATTTGAAGAAATAATCTTTGATGGAACAAGATATCATTATGTGAGCCAAGTGTAACGGGAAGAGGAGCCAAATCCCGAGTTTCAGACATTTTATGATTTAATAAATGCTGCTCAGAGGCCATTATGGGAGGGTTGCACATCTCCTTCTGAGTTATCTATAGCCCTTACAATACTAAAAATCAAAAAAAGGTATGACATTCCCCGAGTGTACTTCAATCAAATAGCAAGGATGTTGAAAGAGACTAATCCAACTAAAAATTTAGTCCATGAAGAACTAGATAGTTAATTACTCATATATAAATAATATTGTTAATTAGTGTTAAGCAACATTTTTTTAATATTTTTAATAAACTAAAGAGAATTGTGAAGAATAAGGCCTGGCTAGAAGGAACGGTATGTGAAACATATTTACAGTAGGAGACAATGTCATTCTACCCATACTATTTCGAGGAAGAAGAATCCATGAAAGAAACATTGTGTTTGGTGCCACAATCGACCATTTTTGTTTTCCAACAGTTAAGTGAAGCATCAGAGAGGTGCACATCACGTTACATTAATGACCAGAAACTTCAAGCAGTGACACTTTATGTTCTTCTCAATTGTGACGAAGTACAACCCTTTATTGAGTAAGACATTTTTTAATATAATATTTCACTCATTTATCTGGGACGAAGTACAACCCTTTATTGAGTAAGATATTTTTTAATATAATTTTTCACTCATTTATCTGTAAAAAAATCATGATTAGCTATTTGAATGATATTTTAATGTGTGAATAGTTTATTTGTAGAATCGTTATAGTTAGTTGAAGATGATGACATCGACAATGATATCGAGAATAACTTCCCCATGTGGTTTACAATGCATGTGAGTTAAAAATGACAAAATTATTTCTCATATGACACATGAATTTTCATTAACACAAGATTTCTTATGTACATATTAATATATTCATGATTGGAGAAATGAAATAATAGATCAGGGGTTGATAGATCTTGCTTGGGGACCTATGCATATCATGAAATTCTGGCAAATTTATGATGTAAATGGGTATATGTTTCATACAAGATTCTGGTATGAAGGAAAATACTCTTGTAATTTTGGCATTTGTGTTAAAGGAAATGATAAATTAGACGGCGAGATAGATTATTATTGGATTCTCAAAGAAGTTATTGAACTATCTTAGTCAGGCTCTATTGGAGGAAGTATATTACTATTCAACTGTGCTTGGTTTGGTTTTGTTTCTAATCGTGGAACAAGGGTAGACCAGCTATATAATATTGTAGAAGTGAAAGTAAACATAAGGTATGCAAAAATTGATCATTTTATTCTCACCCAACGAGTGTGTCAGGTTTACTATACTTGATATCCACATAAAGCAAGAGATAACGTTGATTAAGCGATTGTCATTTTGAGTAAACTTAGAGCCACCATTAATATTCAAAATAACATTGAACCTGCCCATCAAGAAATTGAAATTACACATTTCTATTTTCCACTTGATGCAATCGATGAAGAGCTCAATCTAGAGGTTGTTGGTGGTGAATACAAAGAAATTAATCTCAGTGATTTGGCAATGCATTTGAAGAAGAGATCATGACTACATCCTCCAGTCACTCTTTAGACAATGTTGAGTACGATGACTAAGTTACTTTAAATATTTAAAGCTTTAGTCTCCTAAGTTTGTATATTTTACTTTTCATCGAATTTCATATTTTAGTTTACTGTGTACTTTTATGTTTTTGAATTTAGTAGTTGTACCTTGCACTTTACACTTTAGTTTACCTGTCCACTGCATACTTATGTGTTTTATGTTTATTGTGTATTGTACTGCTTTTAGCTTATTACATATTATTTTTTTATATGTACTAATTAATAAAATTTGTTTACTTTGTTTATGTTCGAATAGTCACTTTATGTTTCTTCGTCCAATAGTACAATCTATGCGACCATTTAATATAACCGCATTGAGCTTAATATTAAATACGTTTACACAGTCGAACAGTCAGGCTCTATTGGACGAAGAAACATGTCAAATACTATTTGACTAGTATGACAATCGAAGAAGGAGATCATGGCTAACTTTGCTTTACGAGAGGATTTTGTGTAAACGTATTTGACATGTTTCTTCGTCAAATACCTGTCAAATAAACATGGTGCTATTTGACAAAGAACCATGTCAGGAGAGGTCATCCAACTTCGACACCCACTTCCACACCCGCTCCCACACCCACCCCCACT
>NW_018164679.1:155707-161126 GCF_001263595.1 Phalaenopsis equestris
GCCCCCACCCCGACTCTCGCCCCAACCCCCGTTCTCACTACTACCCTGACCTCCATTCTCACCCCCACTGTTACACCCACCCTCACCCTGATCCCTACCACCACCCTGACTACAACGGGGTTGAATGCAGTAAAGGCCCATGATGCCTCTATCGGGCAGGAGTCGACAGGTAGCAGCTACCGCATTGAGCTTGTTAGCAACATATAAGTTTCTTTTTTAAGATTTGATGATAATCTTTTTGTTTTCTCAATTTAATATTAAACTAAAAAAATTGTTTTTTTAAGGTTCTACCCCCCAACCCAGACTTTTTATTTCATTTGGGATATCATTTAGAGCAAGTATGACTTAGTGTACTTGTCATGGACGGAGACCCCAATGGCCATTCAAGATCTTTGATTTCAGGATTTCACGGTATGTATCGTTTAACGATATTTGAAAATATTGACATGGTCCTCTATGGCTCAGAGAGGTTCTTTTTTGCCACATTGCTTAGAGCCTAGGATTCTCAGACTACTTGAAGAAGAGGGAGCAGTCAAAGTAGAACAGACAGTTGGACTGTGGAGGCAGAGGGCCCTCCAAGAACAGGTGTGGGGCCCTCCCACATACATAATACAATTAGAGGCCTGTAAAATTTCATTTGTTCATTAAAGCTTTCTATAATTCGAATATGTATTGTAGCTATTTTGTTATATGGATAGACTATGGAAATGGGACAAGAGCCCTCTACCATCGATATACATAAGCACACCCACATTAGGTTATCCGACCAGTCCTAGATCGACGACAGTTCCCATGAGACCCAGGTAATTCATGAGCTAAACTATTTTAATGTTAATACATGCTAGCTCTAACTCAGTGTGATTACTTTTTTTTTGTAGAAGAGATTCTAACAGCTGAAGGAGAGCTGATCCCGGGCATAGAGAGGTATTACGATCCACGAGTGTGTTCCTTCCGAGTACAATCTATGGAGGGAGGTTGTTGGAGGGAAGCAGAAGGATCAAGTCTACGAGCTCGGTTGTAGAGGTTTGCTTATGACGTTCATCCCTCCACTAGTATATATGCAGCTTCTACCTCTACCTCACAGAAGGAGAAGGCTCCAGGCATATTGCTGCATTCGCTACCAAGATGGAGGCATGCTTCACTTAGATGAGGTCAGAGTTGGAAGCAAATATGGAGGCCAAGCTGAAAGCCGGGTTAAATTCTTTCTGGTAGTGGATGAGGCAGGTTGGCAAGGCAGCATTAGAGGAGGAGGAGGAGGAGCAGGACGATGAGGACGAGAAGATAGAAGAGGATGATTATAGGGGCTATTTTTTTTCTTTTTCTTATGTTTATCTTGTACATTTGAACATATATTTTTTTTATAAATAGTGATATATATATTTCAAATGAAATGTATTTTATTTATTTTATTGTTTGATTAGATAATTTACTGTTCGATTGTTATTCTAGTTCGTAAATAATTGGAATGGTATATTAAATGTGTGATAATAGGTGTGGTAAAGTAAGAATCTTTTTTTATTTGTTGATGCTACAAGTTTTTGATGGCTTACCGATGAACTTATTTAACGATGCCTAACCGACACCGAACTGACGGCTTAAGTGTGTCATACGAAAAAGACAGTCGCGACACATTTCCGAAAGTTTATCCATCAATTATCAAAACAGATGTATCAGTGACACAAACCGTTGATAAGCCTGCGTAAAAAAAAATGACGAGCATGACACTTTTCCGACAATTTATCCGTCAATTATAAAAATTGATGCATCAAAAATGCATAACCGACAATTTTCCTACATAAGAAAATTGACGGGCGTGACACTTTTTTGACGTCTAAGTTGTTGCTATTACCAACAAATTAACTGTTGGTTCTATGAACTGATAAAAACCAACAATTCGAACTTTCTCAAAAAAGCTACGATATTAAATTTTCGATTATACATCAGTACTTTTATGATGTCAAAATATTAGTCAGTTTTGAAATTAGCAACAAGTGGTTTACCTACAAGCTTAAAACCATCAATAAACCGTCAAAAAACATTAAAAGCAACATTTTTTCTCATCAAAACTGGTTGAACTTAGCGGTTGAAAAAAACCATTATTAGTGTAGTGGCAACTATATCTGAATGATTGAGGAACCAACCGATCCTCCTGTTTACTTAGGATTGTCACCCAACCTAAGAGGGCCACTCCTTAGTTACCCTAATTTTATATATGTTGTTTCTTTATGATTTAGGTTAGTTTTTTATGTGTTTTTGTTGTGACAACCATTGATGACTTCAAGTCTTCTCTTCTAGGTTTGTATCCATGGGCGAGTGGTGCTCCAAATGTATCTCATTTGAGGTGGTGATTATCCTCGACTCTTCCATCCTTCGTAAATTTTCCTTTGCCTCTGCCACTCTCATATTTGTTGTATACAACCATTTTTCTATTTTCCTACAACCCCACCCACCCAACCTCCTCCCACCTTGTTGTCATTTCTTCTAGTCACCTCCTACCCCACTACAAACACCTTACAACCACCTACCACTTTGTTGTTGACCCCTTCCAGTTGCCTACCACATGTTGCTTCCCCTTTCAAACATTCTCAATTAGAAGTATTACCATAGCCACTACCGTAGCCTTTCCATCACCATCCACCTTCCAACTAAACCCCAACATGCAAACACTTGACCATCCAACCCTCCATACATATTACTTCCCGATATAAATTGCAGCGCCGCCATCCCCAACATATGACTTAGTTTAAGTTGTGTTGTGTCTTTTGTCAATTTCTATTTTTAATGTATTGGTTGTAATCATTATTTGAGTTCCACAATAAATCCACAAATTTCACTGTTATTTTAGTAAAATTTGGTATCAGTGCCACTTGTCACCTCCCAAAAGAGCCCTTATGGGTGGTGGGCAGCCCAGGACTTAAATACTGTTTTTCGGCCCTACACCTAGCCAATGTGGGACTATTTGTCTGTGACATTCTACTCCACCCAATCACGCGACGCCCTCATCACGGATCGGCTCCACCGAGGGTCCCACTGGACAATGGAGAGTCCACATACCTGGTTTTGTCAATTTCTATTTTTAATGTATTGGTTGTAATCATTATTTGAGTTCCACAATAAATCCACAAATTTCAATACTGCTTTTCGGCCCTACACCTAGCCAATGTGGGACTATTTGTCTGTGACACACTGCTCACTACTACTAGCCACTATAGTACTGTTATTTTAGTAAAATTTGGTATCAGTGCCACTACTCACTACTACTAGCCACTATAGCTTATTGATCACTACTTTCCAACTCTCATCATTGTCTACCATCACATGCCATTTCCACCCATCAGTCACCCATTATAAAGTGTTATATTTATTTTATTTTATTTCAAACTAATGATAAGAAAATAAACCGCTACATTTATTTTACACCTTACAAAGTAACTCCAAAATGTTTTAAATAAAAAAATTGTTCAATGTACACTGCATTCTTTTTTAGCAAATCAAATAGCCCCAAAATCTTATTTCCACATGGGCCATGGTTTATTCTAAACTAGTATTTAGGTTAACTTAGAAGCTTGGTTTGATTATCTTAGATAGGTTAATACTTAACAAAACTAGGCTAGTTAACCTTTTAGGTAGGAATAGCCAATCCAATTCTATCAGACTAGCTCTAGGGATACAAGTCCAGCTCTTGATCCATTAAGCCAGAAGTGATGAGATAAATCCAGTGTAGTTTCTAATAGAGCTTAAGGTATTAAATATAATCCATGATGAGCTATGGTCCCTTAGACAGATGACAATTCAAGCAGAAGTCAGGGTATAGAACGCTATACTCGATAAGCCTACAAAAGCTTAAATAAGTTAAACCCAAGGGCTTGATTTTAAATTTAAGATATATTTAACATGGACTAATATTATTAAACAATGTTAATGTTGGTATAAGATAATATGCTTTAAGTATAGTTAAAAATTGAATACCCAGAGTAAATGAATTTTTAAAGCATATTTATGACTCAAATAAAGTTAAGTCGATTATCTAATTTGCTTAAGTTTGTATAAGTGAACTCAAGCTCAGTGGTACAATGTATAGAATTCAAATTTTTTAGTCTTCTATTATTGTGTTTTAAAGTGTAGGGGATGCCAAAATAATTAGCACATATACAAAATTTAAAGTAAATTTATTAGATAAAATTAAGAGCATCAAAATTAGTCATACTATATATTTTTTACTCATATTGTATGATCAATCAACAACCAAATATAAAGAATTGATTAGAAAAACAAAAGGAACAGGACAACTTGTATGAACAATTTTTGGAAGTGTGTTCGATTGTCTTTTCAAGTAATAGAAAACTCACAATAAATTAACAAATTACAAAAAAGGAAAAACATAAATCTTTATGTGTATCGTTTTAGTGAACTAAACTTTTTGAAAAATTGAAAAAGTATTCAACAAAAAATTAGACAAGTGTTGTGTTCCTAATGTATTTACATAAGAGTGAGATTAATACATGAAACATATACTTTCTTTGATATTATGATATTTAAAAAATTTGAAAAAAAAATCTCAAAATAAATTAAAGTGAACATAACAATGTGATGGCATCTTATATCCTCAAAGATACACTTGATGAAATTTGTAGTCTCAATAGCCTTAAATAATAAATAATGTCACTTCTAGTTCTATTGTAAATGTTTATTCAATTAGACACTCATTCAGCTCTGGCTTATCTTATCTAATCGAATAGTACAAATCATACGCCCGAATTGCCCCTACTAAAATTGATATAAACATGTTAAGACAAATGCAAGTGTTGCCTCCTTATTTGCAAGCCAACATGACAATAGGCTCAAGATAATCAAAATATTTTAAAATCAATAAGGTTAGGTGACTAAAGTCTCATCTTGCCATGTTCTATTATGAAATCCATTGTTCTTAATATGGCTCTCAAAATCCAAATTATCAATTCTTAATGACAATTAACACCATCCTAAACTAACTTAGAGCATTACAAACTCCTTGACTAAAAATTATCTCCCTTGAGTCAAAGGAATAATTCACTTTAGTAGCTTACACTAATAAGAAATATTTAAAAAAGATCATTAATGAAACACCAATATTTATGACTGTGGAGTCTTTCTCATAATAACCCAAACATGTGATTAGTGTGTAACCCACGCTTCATAGAGCTCACTTTCATCAGCTTAAGAAAATAATAGAGGCATTTACATATATACCACTCAATTCTTATATATTTACATATCTAACATCTAAACTATCTTATTTACATTTATAACGCTTAAGACTTTAACATCACCACTTTTAACTTCTTAAAAATGAAATATGCATGTTCATGAATAGGTTTCTAAGTGTTAATATCTAATTTTAAGTGTTAGATATGTAAATACATAAGAATTGTGTGGTATG
>NW_018164679.1:161146-193941 GCF_001263595.1 Phalaenopsis equestris
CCTCTATATATATATATATATATATATATATATATACCCGAGTCTGACCGAGGGGCGGACCCCCTTCTAGACAGATGTGCAATTCGATCCTACGTAGGGATCGAACCCACGACCCAAGGGACTTACATCAAAGGCCGCAACCAATGTATTATATATATATATATACAATCTAACTTCATTTAGAAGATATGGATAGTGAGGGTTTGACTAATATACCTTGAACCCTAAGCAATAGGAATAGACTTTTTTTAGTTTGTTCAAATAACGTGCTCTCAACCGAAGAAAATCAAAAGCTATGAGAATAAGAAAAGCTTGCATTTCTGGACTACTTTAAGTGGAGCTATGAAGGTTGGGAAATTTGGATGATCCAATTGAGTCTTCATCCCTCAACCTTAATTATTTTATTTTTGCGGAAGTTACATAAATACGACACAATTTTATGTATTTACATATCTAACCCTTGCATTTAATTTTTATATTTATGATTGTATGACAGAAATTCTCTTCCGTAGTTTAAGGCTATAATATTGTCCAAAGAACCTACTGAACCCAGGCAGCTCAATTCAGCCCAGGAATCTCCGGCCAACCCAACTAATTCCAATCGGTCCGATTTTCTCCAGTCGGTTATCTCCTGTCGGCCTGCTAGCTCTAGCTCCATTTGACCCGAACATCTCCAGTTGGCCTGCCCAGCTCCAATCGGCCAGAAGATCTACAGTCAGCTCGACCAGCTCCAGTCGACCAGCTGTAGTCAGAGCAACCACCTCCACTCGATCAACTCCAGTTGGCCTACCCTCCAGTCAGTCCAAAAGCTTCAGTCGGCCAGACTAGCTCCATTCCGCCTGACAAGCTCCAACCAGATATCTTTAACTGACTGCATATGGCTAGGAGAATAATTATAATTTTATAATAAATCTTCTCTTAGCTATGAGTGAGGCTACTCCCTATATGTCAGCCAAAATGCTCAGGATGAAATCCTATGGGAGAGCTAAGAGCCCCCAAACAAACGAATAGTCGATACATAGACATCTAATTCATTTTTACTTAAAATAATTTTTTAACTTGTATTTGAAGAAAATCACACATTTATCTTATAAAGACGAATAATTTTGATCTCATAGTCATCATTCTCTTATTCTTTTAACAAAAAATCAATTAACTAATATGCATGATAGAGATTCTCCTTCGTAGTTTAAGGTGCTGAGTTTGTCCAAAGAATATTTTGAACCCGACCAGCTCCATTTGATGTTGCCAGCTCTAGTTGGCTTGACGAGCTCCAATCAGCACGACAATCTTCATTTGGCCATCTCCAATCTATCAGCCAGCACCAACTCCATTCACCCTTGTCATCTCCGATGGACACTACCAGCTCCAGTAAGCCCCACAATGAAGCTGGCAGGCGAACCAGAGTTGACGGGTCGACTGCAGTTGGTCAAGCCGACCAGAGCTGGTTGAGCTAAACAGATATGGACAGGCCGATTGGAGATTGTTAGCCCGACCGGAGGCCAACCACTCAAATCTTTTGTCACATCAACAATACTCTATTCTTAAATTTCAAAAAAGGTGAAACAAACCTTTTAAGGCAAAGTGATATAAATATAAAAATTAAAATTTAACCACTCAAATCTTTTGTCACATCAACAATACTCTTTTCTTAAGTTTCAAAAAAAGGTGAAACAAACCTTCAAGGCAAAATGATATAAATATAAAAATTAAAATTAAAATATTAGATACATGAATGCATAAAAATTGTGTGATATGTATGTAAAGCTTCTTCTATTCATTTTTTTTTTTATTGTAGTTATGGTGTGTCATTTCATAGACGGATTATTGCGTGTGGACAGGGAATGCATCTCGCGTGCGCCGTCCAATAAATTTTTTTATTAAAAAAAAAAAATTTAAATGTGGGCCCACTGACATACATTTTTTTTAGTAAATGATGAGTTTTTATTGGCTCACCGCACGCAGATGATACAGTGGAGGACACAATAATTTTACCATTTCATAGGGACCACACAGCAGTTAGAATCATTATCAAGATAATTCAATATTCGTAAAAGGGAGCACTTCGCATGGGCACGATTTTTCTTAAAGAAAAAGTCAATTAAATGCCCACAACAAAAAAATAAAAAATAAAATAAAACTATTTTATAAACGTCAGCTTTAGAATATAGCGCACACGCAATTATACCTTATAACCCCGATTGTAAGGGATGACGTCCGTGTCTTTCATGTCAACAATATTCCGTTGACTTATGGTGTCACATAAGAGAAATTGATTTACATATCACACAACTCTTATTTACGGTCCACTGTTCAAATTAATATTTTTTCATATTTGACAGCAAATTAGATGTGATATTCTAAATTAATTGCTCTTAATCATTTCTACGATTTGCTGCATGAGAGAAAATGAAATAATTAATGTGTTTCATTAATTATTTGATTAATTTCTTAATGAGTCTATTGACATGATGAAATTAATAAATAGACATGCTAGCTCTCCTTGTAATCTCTCTTGGGATTGGTTTCTATAAATAGACATGCTAGCTCCCCTTGTAATCTCTCTTGGGATTGGTTTCTCAGACATCTCTCTTCTGCATTGGTAGTTTTCCAGGTTCTTATTATGATGTGCTTCAGTTTGAAGATCTCGGGTAGAGAGAGAGAAAAGGAGAGTAGAGATAAGAGAGAGAGAGATAAATTCTTTTTTCTTGTAATCGTCGAGGTGATCAACGTGTGTAATTGCTCAAGTTAATAAAATCCTCTGCAGTTCCGTGGACATAGGCAATTTGCCGAACCACATAAATCTGTGTGTTTCTGTTGTGTTTTTTTGTTTTACGATTTTTCTCGATTTGGTTTTTTATATTATTGTCGTTGATTTTCACAACAACTGGAGAAATACATATACCCACAAAATCTTCACTTTGGCGAATATCTAGCCCTTTAGGAGAAATACATATGCCTAACAAATCTCCACATTTACGAATATCCAACCCCTTAGGAGAAATACATATGTCTAACACTTATGTATTTACATATCTGGCACCCAAAACTTGATATTCACACTTGTAACATGGTGTTTTAAATCGATATATGAAAATGTGTATTTCATTGTTAATTAAAATGATGGTGATGGTAATATTTTTTTTTATAAAATGTTCAAAATTTGAGTGATTTGCATGAAATATGAATGTCTATATGAATATGTAAATGCATAAGAATGTTGTGGTATGTATGTAAATGTCCCTAGAATATGCAAACCATATGGAACAAATAATAGCTACTTTGGTGAAATTAGAAACTTTATTGTTGTGAATAAGAATAACTAATTTTTACATTGTTGTGAAAAAAAAAATTGATAAATTAAACTATAGAAATTAAAAATTTGTCGACATGGCATTTGCAGACTACCCACAAATTATGAAACGGACATTTATTTACATACCACCCAATTCCTATTTGTATTATCGTCTTAGCATGGTATGAAGATTCAACACACACTCAGAAGAGAGAAAATAATTACTAACGACACTACAAGTTTTTAATTAGAAAACGAGTAAAGGAAAAAAATCACGGAGCTTAGCCCAGCTGAAGAAATTCACTATAAATTGGATATTATATGTAAAGTCTTTTGTCCAATAGGAGGGAAAGGGTTAAACATTTTTCGAAGTTACAACATCGGTGCACGAATAAACTTGTTGTAAGAAGTTGATGGAGGCTGATGGCGATTGGTGGAGGCCCATGAGTGGTGGTCGACGACGGTCAGCGGTGATCAATGATGGTCGATGGTGGTCTACAGTGATCGACAACAGTCGACGTTAATCGACGATTACTAAATTGATGTTAGACCTCAGCTCCTCAAAACTTCAAGCTATTCCTAAGGCTTCAAGCTCCCTCCTCCTCAAAAGAGGAGTGTGACTCTATTTATAGTGTTTTGGGTGCAATTAATGCATGAATATGAACCACAATGATCAGACGGTCCGGAGAGTTTCCTTCAATCAGACGAACTTTTGATGAACCTTTGAATGCCTTAAAGATCTCATAATTGAACAATCTTAGACTCGTTGGATTCATGTTATCGAGACGCTCAGTTTGACTGTAAGTTTGCTGAAATCGTAGTTCTATATGAGCTTTTATCGAAGTTTAAATATTTATTGTTGAAAAATCCACCTCGAGATTTATGTCACTCCCCAAGATTTGTGTCGGATGATGGAGATCTATTGGAGATGTATCAACATTCTAACACCAAAACTATTTTTTCTACATTTATACCCACCCAATTCTTTCATGCATATTTGATATGATTGGAAATCTAAAATATTATATGTGTAAATATATAAAATATAAATATTCACGTGATAGTTGACATATGCCATGATTGAAATACTAAGATTTTGAGTTATATTCATCATCAAATGCAAACTAATAATGAAATCACATATAAAAATAGGCCTCACAAATTCAAGCAACGACGCTGACCTCAAGCTTCTCTTTCCCCACCATCAAGAAATGAGACCCCAAATCCACCAACTTCCTTCCATCTTCCTCAACATGCACAAAATCCTCGCATGGCTTCAACACAAATTCAACATGAGCAGTCTCCCCCGTCTTCAAGCTTAAACTTTCAAATCCAACTAGTTGTTTCCTTGCCCTGCCTCCTGCCAAGCTTGGCCTGCGCAAAAACAGCAGTACAGAGTGCTTTCCATCCATGGGACCATGGTTCTCCACTCCCACTATGGCAGAGAGCTTCAGCAGCTCACATTCTGATCTGCTCATCTTCGAAACGTCATAGCCGGTTATGCCTGAGTTGTTGTTGCTGGATTGAAGAGCAGTGGCTGATTTGTTAAGAAGTAGGATTTTGGGTGTGGATTTGAATTTGTAGGAGAAGGTGGAGTAGCCGAGTCCATGGCCGAATTTGAAGACTGGCTTGCCAGTGTAGAAGCGGTAGGTTCTTCCTGGGTACCCTGAACCTGGGTCTGCTCTCATTCTCATGTCAGTCATGGGAACTTTGGTGAAATCTTGTGGGTACCATGTGAGCGGAAGTCTTCCTCCTGTAGTTTTAAATCATGAAAGCATGATCAAGCCGTTGGATATGCTGGTTTTGAATGGAAAAAAGTGATCTTTACAGCCTTTTTTGAAAATGCAAAGCAAAGTAAATTTATGTACTTCAAAAATATTACATCCCAACTCAATCTGTCAGCTAGGCATGCCAGCAAATCAACAATTTTTTTAAAAAGTGTATTGGATAGCGTTGCATTACTTACAAAAATTTTAGTTTGCGGGGTTCATAACTTCAAAATTGCACACCAAACCAAACACAAATGCACTAAGGCTTTGTTTTTTAGTTACGTGATTGGTAATTCATAATGAAGAGTAAAAAGAATGGAATTTTTTGTTTTAAAAAGTGACATATACCTATAACAGAAATGAATTTCTCATTCATCTTTTAACAAAGTGCTGTGCTGCATTGAAAGCCCAAAACAAATTAACATAAAGAGCAATATACTTCACCTGGATTGTGCTCGCCAAAGATAACTTCTGCAATAGCCAAACCACCAGCTTCTCCAGGATATCCTCCCCACAGAACACCTCCAATATTTTCATCATTTTTAACAAACGAAACATCAACAGGACCACCACAAAGCAAAACCAATATCGCCGGCCTCTTCACAACTCTTGCCACACTAGTAATAAGTTCTTTCTGCATCCCAGGAAGCACCAAATTGTCCCTATCTAAATCTTCCTTCTCCAAAGTCAGATCCAATCCCATGAACAATATCACATAGTCCACTGAGCCGGCCAGCTTTACTGCCTCATCAATATGGCTTGTGTTACAGATAACAGTATCACAGCCAGCCGAAAATCTTGTGTTCTTCACGTAGTTCTGCAGTACCTGAAGAGGAGTGTTTGATTTGCATGGTGGTCCGTTATAGTTTCCTAGCAGAACTGAAGCACGGTTTGCATTTGGACCAATCACAGCAAGTGAAGAAACCTTCGATTTGGACAAAGGAAGGATTTTTTTCAAGTTTTTCAGAAGAACAATACCATCTCGGGCTGCTTCAAGAGCCAGGTTCTGATGAGCGCCAGAGCAGACCTGTTTTGAAGCAATGTTGCCGAAGAGAAGGAGGGTGGGGCTTCCATTGAAGAGCCCGAGTCGCATTCTTATGGAGAAAAGGTTGTGAAGCCCTCTGTTGATGTCCTTTTCTGATAATTTACCTTGTTTAATGGCGGAGTAGGCGTAGTTCCGCACATATTCTCCACAATTCACATCCATTCCTGAAAGTATATGAGATGATAAAGTAGTAATTTTGCAATTTAAACTCATGTTTTTGCTATCTAGATTACATGTTCGTCTTAATGTTTGCATTGTTTACCAGCTTTCAGCGTGATAGCTACTGCATCTTCTGGGGTCTTGGTATATTTCTGGCTCGTGTAAATGACCGAGACAGCATCGCAATCCGAAGTGATGTAACTGTGAATAAACAAAAGACAAAATAGTTGTTGATACATGATTTTTCTATATTTTACATTTTTACTGAAAAAAGGCACTTTGGCTGAAGTAAATTGTTCATGTAAAACAACCGAACCTCTCAGTTCTACTTAAGTAAACAAGGTTATGATGTAACGCACAACTATTAGAGGGTGGCTTATAAGGAAGCCATGATTATAATAAATGGTTGCAACTTAACTTGTTTTTATGCGTGTGGCCTTATTTGAGGAAATTCTACTTTATAAATGATCATCTATACTGAAATATGGTGATGTTAAACAGACCCATAGATTTAAGGTCTAAATAAAGCATGAAGGCAACAACCACAGCTGTTTTTAGCATCTCACCCATTAAAACCCCACAATCCTCTTGCTGTTTTTGTTAGAAGATTGTAATCGGCACAGGTTGGAACGCCATTAACTTGATTATATGAGCACATGATTCCAGAGGCATGACCTTGTTCCACACAGCTCTTGAAAGGAGGCTGATAAGTATCCTCCAGATCCTGAACTGAAATCTGTAGCCACAAACAGCTCTTTTCCTTAATTGAAAAATAAAAACTCAAGGTAAAAAAAATAAAAGGTTTGGTAGTTACCTTTGCATTGAATGAGTACCGAAGAACTCCGTTCCAACGGTCGAGATCATAAGCAGTAAAATGCTTGCAGCAAGCTGAAGCCTTGAGCCCTGCTCCACCTTCTCCTCCGTAAGAATAACCCTGCACTCCTCTGACATAGGAGACAGCATACTTGCTCGCCATTAATGGGTCCTCCCCTGGAGTTTCTTGGCCTCTGCCCCATCTCGGATCTCTGAAAATATTAATGTTCGGTGCCCAAAATGTTAGCCCTTCTGCCTGCCCGGCATTGTACAACGCTCGAGCTTCGGTTCCAATAGCCTTTAAAGAACATTCCAAAATGAATGAAAATTTGTAAAACATATACTTGGCGGTAGCAAAAAATTGATTCAGCTGTAATGAAAAGATTTACCTCACCGATTCGGTACCAAAGCAAGGGGTTAAATGAAGCCGCAGTAAGAATGACTTGAGGGAAGCTGGTGCCGGACGAAATTGAGCCGTTGTAGTGGATGCCTCGCCCTGCATCAGAGATGCCATGAAGAGCTTCGGACCACCACTTGTAGCCCGGCAAGCCAAGGCGGGGAATGGGAGGAGCTCTGTCGACGAGCTGGGAGATCTTTTCCGCAAGGGTAAGGCGGGCGATGAGATCATCAACCCTCCGCTCTGTAGGCAAGTTCACGTTACAAAATGGGTAATCTTTTGTGGAAGGATTGGAAGCATCACAGGAGAATGGAGAGATTGATGAGAGGATGGAAGTGGGGAGGAGGAGGAGGAGGAGGAGGAGAATGGTGTCTGTTACTGTTCTCATGGCTTCCTCAAAAACTTGATCTTTGGTTTGGTTTCGGGGCTAATGCATGAAGGGCAAGAGAATGGAGAAGAGGGAGGGAGGGAGTGAGCAAAGGAAAGATCGTGATTTCGGGATGTAGGTGGGGCAGTTAAAAGAAGGGGAGGAACAACTTTTTGACTTTGAGTTGGGTCCGTAATTGTCAAAGATGACAGATTTGCTCTTTCATCACGAAATTAAATTGGGGGATAAATCAGAAACAACCTCAAATCTTATTCGGCTCATCTATATAATTAAGTCCTGGTTATGCGTCGGTTGTCGGTTGAGCCACAGAGCCACAGCCGCTAGTAGCCGGCAAAAAAGTGCATAGGTAAGACATAAGAAGCGTTGCGTGCATAATAGAGTTTATATGAGCATTATATCTAAATTATATTCGTGTTATATCTCTTTTAACTTCCATATAACTTGTATGTAACCTACATGTAAACTACATATATGTGAAAATAGAAGCGCGGAACTTATTTGTAAGTTCAGGTAGGTTGCATGCAAGTTATATAGAAGTTACATGAAAATTACAAAAAATATAACGTGAATATAATACTGATATAACACTCATATAACTTTCATTATATACGCAGCGATGCGTACGTAATATGTACACAAATTTTTTTCCTGATCGTCGGTCGCTAATTTTCCATCCAATTGCTAAAGACAATCAAGTTATGCTCACTTGGAGGTGAGAATAAAATACTAACAGGGGTAGGTTCAGGGCATTAGGACTTTTGATCTGACCAAAGACAAAATTTTAACTCATAATTTTACACCAAATTGGATGTACGGTTGGTGAGAGGACCCACACTAGTTTAGCAAAGCGGGACAAGAGGGCCTAATTTAGGAAAAAATATTACCTCAGAAGTACTGTTGCATTAGTACTCCAATGGTGAGGTGCCACGTATGCAATGATCCTATCGTGGCGCCACGTGGCGCCCTATCATTGGAACACTGATGCATCAGTACTCCTGAGGTAATATTTTTTCCTAAATGTTGTGATAAGGATTCATCAGGCAGTCAACATCCGCACCAGCTCAGATTCCCAGCAGCTGGGAGGTCACATCGCATAGCCCTGGGACGAGTTTATTATTGTTTAATTATTTTTTATGTACAGTTTGGCTAAACTTTTAATATGAAATTAGATTACATTTTAATTATATTTAAAATAGGGGTGCAAACAAGTCGAACACAAGCCACGAGCGAACCTAGGCTCAGCTCGTGTTCGGCTAGTTTATATTTCGAGCTCAAAAAATGTATTCGTGTTCGGCCCGTTTGCTTAACGAGCCAAATATGAGTCGTTCACGAACAAAGAATCGTTTTGACAACCATAATCACGTAGCCATAAAATGTTAAGGATTGGGGGCACGATTTAAAAATTATTATTTGACAAGATTTAAAAATTATTGTTTATATTAAAACATCATTTGAATCTAATTTAATAGTTTTTATTTTATTTTCTTAATTAATAATTTTAATTGATTATAAATCTATGTAGCCTTATAGACAATTAATTTTTTTTAAAATATTCCTCGTCAATAAATATATATATATATATGTTTTAGCAGTATTTCGATCCAAAACAAGTCGAACACGAACAAACAATCATTTGTTCGTGTTCGGCGCATTAACCTGGCGAACAAGCCGAACATGAGCTGTTCGCGAACAACGAGCCGTTTTGACAGCCCTAATTTAAAATTAGGGGCATTTACATACATACCGCCCAAATTTTATGTATTTATATATACCACATCCACACTTTCAGTTTATATATTTACAAAAATAACATCATATTAATTATTAAAAAGTGAAATACATCATCTCATGCATAGATAAGGTGATATGTATGTAAAATTGAAGTTTAGGTGGTAAATATGCAAATACATAGGAATTGAGTGGTAAGTTTGTAAATCTTCCTTAAAATTATGAGGGGAGAAAAAAAAATAGTTAAATGCATTTGTCATATAGCTTATTTTACCAAATTTTAAAGGTTTTATAGAAAATTAAAAAAAAAAAAAATAAAAAAAAAAAAAAAAAAAAAAAAAAAAAACATATGCTAGAAGAGAAATTTGGTCCTTAGCTGGAGAAAAATGTACGTAAGACGTACGAAGCGCTGCGTACATAATAGAGGTTATATGCAAATATGAAAGTTTAGGTGTTAGATGTGTAAATATATAAGAATTATGTGGTATGAATGTAAATGCAGCATAAAAAGAAAGTGAACAAAAATTTTGACTTCCAGCAAATCAGTGCAGCAGCCAAACCTTGCAGACCAACTTTCACGGACCATCAGAATCAGCTGGAAAAAGGATCATAATGTTACATTGATTTTTCAAAATCATCAGTAATAGATCCATAATCAAGTTTATGTTTACTGAAAATGAACCAAATTATCTTTATAAATATTCACAAATGCAACTTAAAGGAACAAGCATGCCTACATAACCTGCGTAAATAAATATTTCAGCAGCCTTTTGAAAATCATAAAGTCTATGGGTTAAGGAAGATTTTTACATACATATACCACTCAATTCCTATGAATTTACATATATAACACCTAAACTTCAATTTTTACATGTATACCGCCTTACGTAGGCATGAAAAGCTGTATTTCACGTTTTAAAAGTTAAAAAAGTGATATTTTTGATGTGATATCAAAGATTTATGTGGTATAAATGTAAAAGAGCAAACAGAGCATGGTTTTTGAGACTACTTTTGTAGTTCATTATTTCTATATGGCTTTGGTGAAACCCTCAAATCATGCGCTTTGGGATTACTTTTTGAACTTGCATGCATGGTTATTTCTGAATCCATGATCAAAACTATCGAAATAGCATTTGTAAGTCCGAATATAGTATTTTGCAATGATTCTAACTTTGTGATTCTAAAATGGTACATTTGCATTGCATTTGATAGTGAATACCACATGCATTCAATTAACATCCTTCATTTTGATCATTCCACCTCCTCCCAAGTTTAGTTTCCTTCTAGGGCTCTCATTTCTTCAGTATGAAATTTGATATTATTTACCTCAAATATAGGTGTGTTTTTGTGTTTCCTTCCTGAGAGCAATGGGAAGATAGATATCAAAATGGCTTAGAGTTTGAAGGTTAAAGTCCATACCTTCATTATATGATGGCTTATCTTGCATGCATTCAAATGGTTGAGCAAGCTTTGGTTTAAAGTAAGTATACATGTAGTTGTAGTTTAATAACCTAATCAATAGCTGTTGGCTCTCTATTATTATCAATGGCAAGCCGTGTGGTTTTTTTTAAAATTGGTTAAAAGTTCAAGTCAATGCAATCTTTTGCCGCCTACTTTATTTCTTATGGCGGTTGAATCTCTCTAGAGGAATAAATAAATTGTTCTATGACTATCGGATTTGTAACTATGAAACTAAATGTAGTCTTGTGGTCACTCATTTAAATTTTGTCGATGATTTTATTATCTTTTGTAATGATTCAATAAAATCGATCAACATTATTAAGAAACTTTCTCTAGAAATTTGAAAGTGTTGGCGGTCTATATATAAATAATAACAAGAATTGCTTTATTCATGTAAAGTTTTACCTTCCAAGCATCTGAGCCAAAAAGAGACACAGTTTTTCCGTTCAATACTTGACTACCTGGGGGTTCCTATTTATAAAGGTAAGAAGTCCTTTTTATTCAATGAGATTATTGTTAATATTAAGAACAAGATAGCTAGTTCGGAATTTCACTTCCCATCCATGGGGGGTCAAATCACCATCATCAGAAGTGTTATTTGCTCTCTTTCCTTGTATATTTTTCAATCATTAAATTCCACTCTGGAGGTCTGATAACAAGAATTGCTTTATTCAATAGCAGTTTTTCCGTTCAATAACAAGAAATGCAAAAATTTGGATCGCATTGTGTCGGCGATAAAAAGTTGGGGCGTGGTGAGTCGCCCGTAAAAAGCTGTCGGTCGCCGGAATCGAAATCCCGTCGCCCGCTTCGGAAGGACGTTTTAATTTACATTAGATTTAAGTTTAGAAAAATATGAAATCAAACTGACCCCATAATTTTCACAGTTTAAATGAAAGAGCACTCTACATCAAACCTTGTATCTATCCCGAGGGATAAACACCAAACTTGAGGATGAGACTCGATCAAATAAATTAAGAAATATATGACGTTCGTTTGGTCTGCGAAACTGTTTTATTTGCCGACAAATTCCTCTATTCAATATGAAAAATTAAATAGGGTTTATTTTAAGCTGGATTCGGAAAAGCTTCCTATAAGGACAAACCCCTATAGTTAATTACATCTTAAATGACCGAAGTCACTTAAGAATACTCTCGATAAAAATCAGAAAAAATTATCTTCAAGGACTTCAAAATGATGGGACTTATCAACAAAATCGGACAAAGATGTGCGAAAGAGAAATGACTCAAATTTAGAACATTTATTTCAGAATCCAAAGGAAGAAGAACTAAGGGATGCCACAGCTCCAGAGGAGAACCTCAGTGACTTCCCAGTCTACCATATGGTTTGGCTTCAGTTTCGAGGAGAAATATTCAAGTGTTTTATTCTGCCAATTTTATCTATTTAGAGCTTACATTTGCGTGAAACGATCACACAAATAGCCTGGAAGATGTGAGGATTTAGGTCGTAACGAACGACAACCTCAGAATCCTAAAACGAGTTAGAGCTTAGATCGTACAACAGAACTATACAAATGTCTAAAAAAAAATGTTGAGGATTTATGTTGTGTTAGGCGAACAACCTCGAAATCCTATAAATTGTTGTTTTAATTTCTATGAAAAGAACGGTTTAGCTGGGGAAGACATGTTCTGCGGTTGAAGATGGTCGTGCTGCCCACCGCACTAATTCCAACCTCCTTGTCGTGACGAGTTTAAGTTTTCTATGGTGTCTGATTATAATGTCAAATCCAACGGCCCTATGGTTGTAGTTTTTCAGATATTTTATAGAAAACATGTGAAGTTGTATAGTGTATAGCATAACAGTAGAATATGTAGCACATGACAAGCAATAGAGTATGCAGTAAGAGAACAGTACAACATGCGGGGTAAGGGAAAAGTAAAAAAAATACAGCAGGTGGGTGATTTGCAAGAAAGTAACATACTGTAAACATAAAACAAACTTGTATACCTAGGAGGTCCCCTGTTCCTTAGGTGTAATTGATGCAACAGGTACAAGCAACAAAACTTGAGGAAACAGACTGAAATGCTTTATATAAACGAAAACAAAAAAACATCGTCCAGAAATCTCGAGAAAGATCGTCAAAAGACTCACGATAAGAGAACTGCGAGGAAATCGACGAATCGACAAATCGATTAAAATCGTAGAAAACACAGGAAAATCCTGAAAAGAGATCATGAGTGCTTTGTCCAAAAATTCCAAGAAAAACATATGAAAAAATTTGAAAAGAGGGGGACCGCAAACACTCGGGTTGGGGCTAGGCTCAACTATATATCAGTACTCGAGGGTCGTCGAAGGCTACTCGGTCACCCGGATATATAAAGTTTGTCACTCAACTAAAAGGGTGTCATATCGAAACTAACTCAGTAGGGTACTCCTTAGCTAAACAGGTGAACAACCGATGTTTAAAATGTATTTAAAATTTATATTTTCAGCATGCACATAGATTTCAAACATGCAAAAAGTGGGTTGTATCAATTTTATTTGTAGCGAAAAATGTATTTTTGTTTTAGAAAAAAATGTATTTGTTCCTATCAAATTTGTTTTTATAAATTTTGAAAAGTAGTTGTCCAAACGAGTTGATTACGCTGTCGGGCGTAGGACCGCCAACAACCTAAGACGGGTCAACTCCCGCTAGTCTTGTGTTGGTGAATGATACTGTCATCCTACAGCTCACCGGGTTCCTAAATCGGATCCTGATGGGTTCCTGAATCGGATCCCGATGTCGTAGGATGACATATCATTCTGCTCTATCTCCTGTGTTCTTTTGTCATCACCGCCCTAAGCCCCAAAAAAAACGGACCTACTTGCGACCTTGTTTGATGGTTTCACGTATAGCAAAAGACTATACGCGAACACTTATGTATCAGACATAAGCATAAAAAACCAAACCAAGCAAGGAAAAAAAGAACAAAAATGGGGTGAGAGAGAGAGGGGACAGATCCACCTAAAACATAAAAAAGAACGGAGGATGAATCAGTTCTCAAAACTCATGACGAAAAAGACCTAAAAAAGAAGACCCGAAGATCCTTGAATCAATCCGAAAGGATATCACTTTCTCATATTTTTATAAATGGCTTAACCCGAGTCAAAATAACCTCCAAACGCCGGTATCCAAACCCCAAAGATATTTTTTATGAAATCAAGTCGTCTCAACCAAGTATTCTCCTGAAATAAAATTCGGAAATCTCCCAAACTTCACAATTTAAATAAAAGAAGAATAACCCTGGGACGACGACCACTCATACTTCCAAAAATCATGCCAACATTAAAGCTATTCAATTTCAGCTTAATGAAAATCTCCTCGTATCAAATAAGCATGAAATCCTTCGGCTAAAACCACATAGAAGCTCACGACCGGGCTTCAACAAATAGAAAAAAACCAGAAAAGGTTCTCGGCCAAAGCAAGCCACAAAGGAGGCAACTATTAAGACTCACGGCTCAGGGCAACAAAGGGGCAGCTGCTAAAGCCCACGACCAAAGACAACCCAAGGAACAACAAGTAAGACTCACGGCTAAGAAAATCAAAGGGGCCTCCCCTAGCTATTTTACCGTACCCCTTCGATATACATAGGGAAATGAATAAAACGGTTATAAAATTTTGGATGACAAACTTGATTCATCCACAAAAATCAAGCTAATCAAGTCCAGCGGGAAGGACCAAACAAATCCAAATGACCCACCGACACGATCACGGGTAGGGCTAAGAAACAAGGGCCAAAAGAGGCTCACAGCCAAGGCAACCCAAGGCATAAGGAAGGCTCACGGCTGAGACAACCCTACTCAATTAAATAAAGATATTTGATATACATAAGAGAGTATAATATATAACCCTCATTTTGGAATAACAGATTTGATCCATCAATAATCATCCAAATCTTTCAAGCCCAACAAGACGGACTAGATTAAATTAAGTCATCCCCAATAGGTCTTACGAGTAGGAGCTAAGGCCAGTAAAAGTCAAAACCCAAAGCCACCTCTCGGGCAGAGGAAAAACAAGGCAAAATCGAGCATTCAATGGCTAAAACAACCCTCCCTCAGCATGTGTTTTATATGAACAGGGTAGTATGAAGTAGAGAAGCATGCATAAATCTCAAAGCTAACATTTCAAGGCCTCCAAAAATTCCTTTTCTGAACCAATACTTGAATGAGAAAGAGCAGTGATAAATCAAACACCAAGCCTTCAAGATAAACTTTGAGAGACTTCCAAAAATAAATCTTTTCATACCCTACATAGATTTCGAACAAAGGAGGCAACCACAGGAGCTAAACCGAGCTCTCTACACATGCATTTTTAAAATTCGAACAGTAAAGTAACAGGAAGTAGAGATATGAGTAAATCTCCCCAAAATTATGATTTCTTTAACATGCATTTCTAATAGGGGAAGCAATAAAAAAACAGAAGAGTATAGGAAGCCCCCCTTTGAATCTCAACATGCCATTTTACACATGATAAAAGCATGAAAAAGAAGCTAGAACAAATTTGAAAGGTGAAGCATGCCTCCTCATGAACCTACACCCTCAACTAAGTAGCATGAAGAATTTAAAACATCCCCGACGAGCATATCAAGATATTAGCAGTTAATAGTACGTTCAGCATGAAAAATGCCTACTAAAATAAAGTCGCTTGCAATATGTATTCCTAGCCGAACAGAAAAAAGAAACAGGGAGCAGCCCTCAGCCGGTCAGAACCGAAAAGGAGCAGAGCAAAGGGGAGGGGATACCTGACCCGACTCTTTCTCAAACAGCAAAAGAAAGACGTATGATTTCTTTAACATGCATTTCTAATAGGGGAAGCAATAAAAAAACAGAAGCATAAGAGTATAGGAAGCCCCCCTTTGAATCTCAACATGCCATTTTACACATGATAAAAGCGTGAAGAAGAAGCTAGAACAAATTTAAAAGGTGAAGCATGCCTCCTCATGAACCTACACCCTCAACTAAGTAGCATGAAGAATATAAAACATCTCTGACGAGAGATATTAGCAGTTAATAGTACGTTCAGCATGAAAAATGCCTACTAAAATAAAGTCGCTTGCAATATGTATTCCTAGCCGAACAGAAAAAAGAAACAGGGAGCAGCCCTCAGCCGGTCAGAACCGAAAAGGAGCAGAGCAAAGGGGAGGGGATACCTGACCCGACTCTTTCTCAAACAGCAAAAGAAAGACGAGAAAAGCTCAAACAACAACTCCAAGCACTTCCAGAAATTTTTGCAAAGTCTCCCCCTCTCCCAAAATTTTCGGCTCTCTTTTAGAGTCTCCCCAAATGGGGTAAATATAGCTATGAGGGAGAAGAGGAGCTCGCTTAAACTCACCCACCACGGACCAGAGGTGAGGGAAGCGGGAAAATGGCGACAATCGTCGCAGAGAGGAGCAGGGATAAGAGATCACGCATGGGGGGCTGCGGCTCGAGAGGCCGCGACATCATGAGAAAAGAGATAAGGAATTGCTGCAGGAGATGGGTCTCGCAGACGCGTGCGCAAGAGGGGTCAACTGGCTCATGAACGAGACAGAGGAAGGCAGAGCGAGCTAAGGCTCGGGCGAGAGATAACTGAGGGTTTAATGGGAGGAGGAGAGAGATTATATATGTTATAATAATAATATCATTAATAATATTATTATTATAATCACTGTTTTGTGCATTTTCTTCCAGATGCGTCGTTGTAGTGAGATGAAGGTCCCCCTTAGACAAAATGGACGTTCCGGACGCGTCGGCGCAATCCGTTTTTGTCATCCGGAGTCGTTTAGGCAACCCCTTCGAAGATCGGGACAAAAACGCGCCACGACCTGAAACACGTCAAAAACTCGGCTCGAGCTCGATTAAACAGGACGGCGAAGAGCACGGTGGTGCCAAACCAACGAGTACAGTCAATCCTAAGACTGATAGTCCTATAGGAATACTCCATGAGTTCCTTCAGAGTAACTTTACCTGCTAAGCAATAGCAGTCAAAACTACTATATGGAACGTCAAATCGAGCGAAAAAAGGTTTAGAATTGCTAACAGAGATGACTCCTTCACTAGTTTTCTAGGAGTAGTCGACAGAAAGGTCCTACGGCTAGATCCTAGGTTACTAAGAAGGGGAAAACTGCACCTCGATCGAAAGCGAGGTCAACACATTGCTAACGAAATTCTTTTGAGGTTGGGGTGATTTAAGGAAGTCCATCCATAGGACTTCTTGGAAGAAAGTATGTTTTCCTCACTTCGAAGGGTCGGTTCTTAGAAGTGCCGAGAGCTTATGGGCTCAATTTGTACATTGCAGATATTGTCATGGGTCTCACTCCTAGAACTTGGAAAAGAATTCGTAAAATTATATGGAAAACTAAGGGGATCATTGTTCGGGGCTTAGGAAAAGGGTTTTTTTTTTTTTTTGGTAAGATGGTTGGGATCTGGATCTTTAGACTCAAATTAATTCTCATTCCACTTCTGATTTGAAAATGTTCCATGTATTTTACTTAATAGTTCCTAGAATAGAAATCTGGTTGATGATCCAGTTCCTCCCTCAATAGCTCAGAAAATTTATTCCATGCCTATTAATATGGAAGCTAGGGATCAAATCCTTTTTATCCCTTCTAATTATAGCTTATTTGTCTTTCAAAGATGCCTGGCAAACTTTTAGATATAAGAAAGATACTTCTATTATTTACAATTTCTTTTGGGGGAAGATTATAACTTACTCATCTTCTATCTTATCTTGAAAAAATTTGCATAATTACTTACCTGTTGAAAGCAATTTAAGAAAAAAAAGATGGGTTTTACTTGACTTCTAAATGGCCGTGTTATTTTCAATTGGAAGATACTAAACATCTTTTTGTTAATGGTGTAGGTGCCACTCATCTTTGGAAATGGATGGATGAAAATTTTAATTTATCAATCTTTAACCCTAGGTTCTCCAACAAATACCTTATTAATACTTGGTTATATGCTTTTAAGGTGAATATTAAAGATCATATAATCAACATTATCATCACCCTTATTTTATGGTATACTTGGAAAGAAAGTAATGATTCCAAGCATAGAAACATTAAAAGGAGTTACCAACGGATTATCTCTTTGATTAAAAACATAATTCAACTTTTATCTCAATCTAATCTGATTAATGAACAAAATTTTAAAGGCTGCAAAAATTTTAGATAGAAGTTTTGATCTCAACATTGCAAAAGCCGACTGAATCTGTTATTACTTTGGTTAGATGGATCAAACCTAATCTTAACTGGGTAAAAAGCAATACTGATGGTTCCCTTTCTAAATATAATGCTGGTCTTCGTGGTCTTTTGAGGGATTTTTCTGGTAATGTTATCATTGCATTTGTGGGTTCCTTGGAGATCTGCACTGTGCTTTTTGCTGAGTTATTTGCTTTGAAATATGACTTGGAATTAGTTATTGCCTTAGACATCAGGTATATCTTTTGGTATCAAAATTTTTTACATTTTGAAATAAATTCAGTCTCTTTTAAAAATTTGCATTAAAAAATATCTCATATTTTTTGTGAAAGTAATGCTTGTACTGATTGGCTGGCCAAAGATGGTGCTACTGGTCCTGATTTCCAGGAATTCTCCCCTCAAAATCTTACAAGGAACTAAAAGGCCTTATGTATCTTGATAAAGTGGGGCTAGCTTACTTGAGAAATAAAACTTTACTCCCTGGTTGCTTATTTCTTCTCTTACTGTGGGTTTTTGGTGTTCATGGCCTCCTATTTCAGCTATTTTTACTTCTTAGCTCTGATGAGAACTTTCATATTTATTTCCTTAATACAATTTTCAACTTTCCTCTTTACTCTAGTTGGATGTGGAGTTACCCTATATGTTCAAGATGTTTGGTAGTTCTAATCCAAGGGCCTTTATCTTTGGATTTCAGAATTTGCCCGCTGAATGGATGGATGGTGATTTTAAACAAGTGGTCAACCATTTATTTTATGCAAATAGCTAATCATAGTATCTTAAGTATCAATTAAGTAATATTGGCTAATTGGATATATAGTATTTCTTTATAGATTGCATATTGGGAGCAATATTCTGAGTTGGATGAATATATTACTTTATATTATTTGTTGCGTTGAGATGGCTGGTGGTTCTAACTTTGGCATTAATAATTTTATCAACCATTATCGTCTCCCCTGCATTTTTACATCACTGCATTTGATATTAGTAATTTAGTTGGGCTGAGACGCCTTGTCAGAAAGGGCGGTAGACCCGTAACCTTCTATGGACTATAGTGATGACATTTTATGTCTTGTTTAATAATGACGTGACTATATTGGTCTGTGCTGTTTTTACATTTAAGTTTTGGCAATACCGTTTCAGTTATAGCAAGTCTTTTCATAAGCATGTTACTTTCCTTTATAAAGCCTTATCTTCCTTCTGTTTATAGGACCTATCTTGCCAGAGCCTGTTCTGCTTTATAAGCTTCTATTACGTTGCCTGGTTCTCATTACTTATAGGAAGAATGGAGCCTTAGTTTTTGCAGTTCTCTCGACCATTAAGGGTAGAAGTGTGGTTTGGATCGAAGCCCCCATCCTTGTAGCTTGCTATGTATAAGGATGGGGGTTCAATCCAGCACCACTTCTCTTCACTTGACTACTTGTTACGGTTGCTTATTCTCCTGGTTTTTATATTCCTATGGTATTGTTGGGTTGTTTTCTCGGCCTATTCTCTCGTTTCCTTTTCCTCTGTGGGTTTTACTTAGGTTTGTGTTGTCTATTTCACCCTTTGATTGTATGGTCAGTGCTCTGGGCCCTTTGTTGTTTACTGTGAGTGGTTCTTATTGGCCAAATTTCTTCGCTTGCTGCAAGTCAATGTGCTTTGAATTCCTGTATTGCTTTTGGATGACTGCATTAGCCAGTCTTATGTTGTGGCTAAGAAGACATCTAAAAATTACATATGAATCCAATATTTTGGGTGATTTTCGGTTCCCTGGCATCAGAAGTTCTCTTATTCACTTAATACTACGCTCATAATTTTGTCATGGACTTTATTTTGCTGGATTTTAAAAAATTGAAGTTGATCGTCCTCCTACTCATCCTCCTGTCTTTGAAGGCTTTGCCGATCCTGGGTTGTCTTTCTCTAAGGACTTATTACAACTACTTTGTTATTTTTGTTTTCTTACTTCACATTGTAATGGATCTGTGTAGAACCCCATAGGTTTTCTTTGTATTTGGTTTTAGATGGGGATCTCATGTCCTGGGTTGTCGCTCTAAGGACTTATTACAACTACTCTGTTATTTTTGGTTTCTTAACAGTGTAATGGGTCCGGTAGAGAACCCCATTGTATTTGGTTTTAGATGGAGATATCCAATTTAACCTTGCACTCCTTTTTGATACTCATGAAGTTAATCTCTAGGTCCTTTAATCTAGGTGCTTTTGGATGACTGCATTAGCCACAGTCTTATGTTGTGGCTAAGAAGACATCTAAAAATTACATATGAATCCAATTATTTGGGTGATTTTTGGTTCCCTTGCATCAGAAGTTCTCTTATTCACTTAATACTATGCTCATAATTTTGTCAAAGACTTTATTTTGCAGGAGTTTAAAAAATTGAAGTTGATCGTCCTCCTACTCATCCTCCTGTCCTTGAAGGCTTTGCAGATCCTGGGTTGTCTTGCTCTAAGGACTTATTACAACTAATTTGTTATTTTTGTTTTCTTACTTAACATTGTAATGGATCTGTGTAGAACCCCATAGGTTTTCTGTGTATTTGGTTTGGGGATCTCATGTCCTGGGTTGTCCTGGGTTGTCGCTCTAAGGACATATTACAACTACTGTTATTTTTAGTTTCCTAACATTGTAATGGGTCTGGTGGAGAACGGTCCGGTAGAGAACCCCATTGTATTTGGTTTTAGATGGAGATATCCAATTTAACCTTGCACTCCTTTTTGATACTCATGAAGTTAATCTCTAGGTCCTTTAATCTAGGTGCTTTTGGATGACTGCATTAGCCACAGTCTTATGTTGTGGCTAAGAAGACATCTAAAAATTACATATGAATCCAATATTTTGGGTGATTTTCGGTTCCCTTGCATCAGAAGTTCTCTTACTCACTTAATACTATGCTCATAATTTTGTCAAAGACTTTATTTTGCAGGAGTTTAAAAAATTGAAGTTGATCGTCCTCCTACTCATCCTCCTGTCCTTGAAGGCTTTGCAGATCCTGGGTTGTCTTGCTCTAAGGACTTATTACAACTACTTTGTTATGTTTGTTTCCTTAATATTGTAATGGATTTGTGTAGAACCCCATAGGTTTTCTTTGTATTTGGTTTTAGATTGGGATCTCATGTCCTGGGTTGTCGCTCTAAGGACATATTACAACTACTGTTATTTTTGGCTTCTTAACATTGTAATGGGAGAACCCATAGGTTCTCGTTGTATTTGGTTTTAGATGGAGATATCCAGTTTAACCTTGCACTCCTTTTTGGTACTCATGAAGTTAATCTCTGGGTCCTTTGGATCTTAGGGAATTCCACCCCCCCCAATAATTTAAAAAAAATAAAATAAAATACTAATACATCGAGTAATCATCTATAAAAGAAACAAGGCATCTTTCCCAACCTGCACATCAATAATAGATAAGAAGAAAGACATCAAAGTTCTCGATAGCATAAATGATAATGTGATCTATGTTGTTTAGCCATTTGACTATATCATAGTAAAACTCTTCAACTTCTATTTTATCAAATAAAGTAAAAAATTTTAAAATACTAAAAAGGATGGATAGCCCACCTTAATATGTTAGAACCAATTCATGTCTGTACTCAAAATAGAAAAATCAATTTTCTCATGATTCAGCCCAAAAATAGACAATGAATATAACAGCAACAATAACAAGCCATTATCCCACTAATTGGGGTCGGCTACATGAATCCATTTTCTCCAGTGTGTCCTATTGAGTCTCATGTTTTCATTTGATTCTAACATCTTCAGATTATTTTTTATACAATTTGTTGAAGCCTTTTTAGGTCTACCTCTGCCATTTTTAGAACAAGGCGAATCAAAAACATCTACTCTCCTAACAGGATCGTCAGATGGTTGACGTTAAATGTGACTAAACCATCTAAGACGACTCTCTTTAATCTTTTCAACCATTGGAGCTACACCAATCCTATCACAGTATATTCATTTCGCATTTTGTCTCTAAGGCTTCGTTTGGCGCTACTGCGAGGCTGCGGCGCGACACCGCGCAGCTAAAAATCGATGTTTGGGGCGGCGACAAGCATGCGGCGAGCCGCGATATACCCCGAACGCGGAATGCGGTGAACAACCCGTAGCCTGGCTTTCTTTCTTGGCTACCCTAAACACCCGATTCTTATTTCTTCCCGTGAAAGAAGACGAACTGCGACACCTCTTCTCCGACAGCTTCCTGCTCTTCTCCGGCGCATATCACGCAACCAAGCAGCCTCTCTTCTCCCGAGTTTCTCATGTGTAGGGCTTCTTTCTTGTGATAAGATTTTTTTTTTCTATTTTTTTCGAGATGGAACAGAGGTGCTCTTTGTAGTTCAGAGAAAACTTTTGGGTGTTCATTTTTTTTTTTTGTGCGAGAGTGGGTTTTCCTTAGAAAAACCGCTGTTTGTTCTATAGCCAGGGTTTGGCCCTCCCTGGGAGAGTTTCTGACTTTTTAGTTGTTATCCTGAATTGATTCTTGTGGCTAATTGCGGCAATTTTCGTTTCCAGGAGTAATACTGCTAAGCAATCAGTTGTTTTCCCTGTTTTGTCGCAACCACTTTGTTATTCCCAAAATATTCATTCTGCAATACATGACACCCTGTTATAGAAATAAGATAGTTGGGTTATAGCCATAGGAATCCCTTTACAAGGAGAACCAGTTTCATTTAATTTCTTGATGTTCCCGATAAACATAAAAATGCAAATCTCTATGGCAATGGCTCATAGGTGATGTTATTACTCTTCCTTGCTATTTCCCCACGGAAAGAAGACCTGAAGTTGTATTATGTGGAGAGCTGAAAATAACATTGGTGATGTATTTGCTAGCTTATCAACGCTAAAAAAATGAAACTGCACAAAATTTAAGTTATATGAGATTGCAAAATAAATTTTATGTCTTCAAAGATATTTACTTCGATAGTGAAAATCCTAAAAATCATATGCTTATAGCAAGCAAGAGGCATATCTGAACGAAATATCTCAACCTATATTTCACATTATAGATTTTTTGTGTCGGACGTTTAGTATTATGTATTTTGCAATCAAATTTTTTTTTTTTGTAGGACGTTCCATTATTTTGAATAGTTTAAATAGTCCATACTTTTTTTTTGCTCTTTTGATACTCACTGTGACGTGAGATGAATATCTGTAATTTTATATTGTTTTTATTTGAACGTATCAAATTTATGGTTTCTAGGATTGACTAAAAATTTGTAGAAGTTTGTTTTTAACATGTTAAGCTTGTAAAGTGATGTTCTGCTTCTGATGTATAATATATAAGATTATCATTGTTCTGTTCCAAACAGTTTAACTAAACAGGGGCAGAATAGTCATTTTTTCAGAAACAGCTGTCTCACAACTGTTTTCACATAACTGCAACAAACAACCAGCCAGCTTTCCCGCAGCAGCTTCTCCACAGCAGCTTCCTGGGGCAGCGCAACTGCAGCTACGCCAAACAGACCCTAAGTGTCAAGCCGCTCATCCACCTAAGCATACTCATCTCAGCAACACTTAATTTTGTTTTATGCTTCTCTTTTAAAGGCCAACATTCTGCACCATAAAGCATTGTAGGTCTCACCATCATCTTATACAATTTTCCTTTCAGTCTAATCGGTAGTTTTCTATCACACAATAGGCCCAATGCGTTCTTTCATTTCAACCAACTTGAACTCTACTAATAACATCCCCATCTATATCGCCATCACTTTGAACAATAAACCCGAGTTATCTAAAACAACACCTTTTAATGATTTGATTATTCATAGTTACAACTCTGTCACCTCTGTCACTAGAGCTACTACCTACTAATAAAATTACAATCCATGTATTCAGTTTTAGATCTACTCACACAAAGGCCTTTAGACTCCTAAAATAGACAATGAATAAAATGAAAGAATCACAATGCAAAACAAGTTAGATAAATGGACAATAGATTCATGGCTAATTTTAGAAAATGGAGGGTGGATGATAACGGGAATAAAAGATCAGTTTAAAACATCTCTTTTAGCAATAATAGCCACATTTTCATAAACTATTTACTGTTTGATATTCAGAACATGATGTATATAAGAGTAAAATTTACTCAAAAGAGTTTATCATGTATGCTGCTCCTCTATTATCCAGATTTATTGGAACTATTTTAAAATACACTTGAGAAGTATGAATTAGTGCACTTACCTTCTTAAGCTATAAAACATGTATGTACTGATTGGTTGAAATGTTATCAAGAAGGTAGCCTTTTAATTCTTTTTTGTCAAAATCCTTTCATTTCTACAACAAATTTTTCTTCTCCATAGAAGTGGTTTCTCTTGATGATGATTTGATTGGTTCTTATATGAAGGCTTATGTTTGTTATATGGAGGCTTTCTTTATAATTTCCAACGGTGTCTTAGTATGTCCTACCCCTGTGCAATATTTACAAAATATACTTTCTCGATTAGTAAATCTTGGTAAACTGCTTCAGCTTTTATGACTCGATATAATTGGTATTTAATGAAGAGGCACTAATCATTGCAAAACTGCTTCTACCAAAAATCAGCCCTTTTGTTCACTTCTACTAAAAAAATTTAGAGTTCGAAGGTTTCCAAACATTTGTATACATTAGTCATATCCAAAATTAAAGTCGACTTGAAATTCACTCTTTCTTCTTATAGAAAAGTTTGTAACATAGTAGCATTTCCATTGTCTCTCACTTTAATACATTGGCAGTAAATTCTGTAATTCCTTCAAGTTTTAACTAAACAAATAATAATATTAATATAAATAATAAATAAATTTAAAGGTCGGTAAGAGGAGTCGCACATCCTCACAGGAATTATAACACACGATCTTGCACACTTCCCTTCAATTGAAACAGACGAGCAAGCGAGAGGAACAGTAGAGAGATCGAGAGAGGGAATCTCTGTAGCGCCCTAGCCGAGGAAGGAAGTCGAAGGAGAAGAAGAATAACGTAGGATGGGTCGAGCGACTTATCTGTGAGTGAAAGAAGTCAAAGGAGAAGGGAAGCAGTCGTGCGTCCTTCACGTGCAGAGGAAGCCACAATCGAAGGCAGAACTAAACTATGTGTGCAAAGGAAGAGGAGGAACGAGACGCATGTATAGCATTGGGTAGAGCCACACGACTTAAGTTAGGAAAAAATAAGAAAAGGAATGGCATCGTGCGCACTCTATTGGGTCGAGCGACTTATCTGTGAGTGAAAGAAGTCAAAGGAGAAGGGAAGTAGTCGTGCGTCCTTCACGTGCAGAGGAAGCCACAACCGAAGGCAGAACTAAACTATGTTTGCAAAGGAAGAGGAGGAACGAGACGCGTGCATTGCATTGGTTAGAGCCACACGACTTAAGCTATGAAAAAATAAGAAAAGGAATGGCAGCGACCGAAGGAGAAGGGAAGTTGGGCTCTCGCAGTATCGGCTTGAGGTTAGTGTTTTCAAGCCGTGCGAAGAAGAAGAGGAAGGAGATCAAGGGAAGAAGAGAATCACAACGTTGTTCTAGGTCGAGCAACGACCAAAAGCAAAAGTAGAAGAAGCTCTCATTCTATGGGAAGGAGGAGCTTTGAGCTTGCGGAAAGGGAAATTGACCAGGCAAGGTGTGTAAAATAAAGGTTTAACTGAAAGTTCATCAAATAAATTAATAATATGTGTGTGTGTGTTTAATGCAATGTCAAATTGAATCAGGATCTTAATATAGAGATTTTCGACTTGAAAGGAGAAGTTGGTGATGTGTCAAGGTTGAGAGAGATAGATCTGAGTAAATAGGTAAGTGAGTTTTACTATGATATTTTAATTAATTATGTTATTTAATTACATATGTTATATGTGTTAATTAAATAAATTAGTTTAAATAAAAGATAATGATTTCATATCAACATTTTTCATGAATGGATTTTAGTAATTTTAATTTATCAAACAACCAAATTGAAGTATGATAGAGAGGTCAATGTGCTAGGAGAAGTACAGTGAAAAGATAGGTATTTAAGAGGTCTTTTAAGACAATTATGAGTAATTATTTTCTTGTATGCATTAAATTAATGTTTTATTAAATGAATAATTAATTTATTAAATAGTTTAAAACAAGTATTTAATGCATGTCTTGCATTTTGAAAATCTGAAACGGTATCACAAATGAGAGAGAAACAACAGATATATGAAGTTATACTTTAAATGATTTTAAATTCATATAAAACGAAAAATAAAGGTTTAAGGGGCTATTTGGTTTGTTGAAAATAAAATGCAACGTAAAAAAAAGTTTGTAGGGTATTCTGATTATAGTGTACTTTGAATATTTTAAAACTGTTTGGTTATTTGTAAAGTAAATACAGGGAAATTCTTTTTTCTATTTGGTTAGATGCATGCGGAATAAAGTAAAAAAAAGTGTATGTTGAATACTCATGGGTTGCTTGGTTGTGTAAATGGAATGTAGAGGTTTTATTTTTCATGTTAACTAGCTATATATTATATAATATTTACAAGCTTATATGTTTAATATTTTAGTATTCATTTTATTTTATATAATATTTTAAAATTAAATTTATTTTCCCAAAAAAATTTAAATTTAAAAACAATTTATTTATATAATATTATATATGATTTGCATAAAAATAATAGTTACTACATCATTTTCATTTTAAAAAAATTAAAAAGATCTATAGTTACACAGCATGTATGAAAAAATTAAATTTAAACAGGCTCATTTCTTAAAAAAAATAAAAAATGTTAAAAAATTGTATTTATTCCTCTACAAGCAAACAAAAATCGGCAAAGATTCCGCTGTAGAAATTCATACTTTAATCTATAAAGTTCCGTTGTAGAAATTCATACTTTAATCTATAAAGTGAATAACTTGACAAAAACTTCGAAAGAGATCTCATCCATTTCCCTAAAGATATAAACCAATGTGGAAATGATACCTCGAAGAAGCTTCAATAACCATATTGAGAGAGCGAGAGGTTACAACGTCAGAGAAAACCCGTCTTTGCACAAGAGCCTAATGCCGAAGCACGTTCTCTAACTGTCATAAATGGAACACCCCACAGAAGGCGGCAATGATTACCAGCTGAGGCGAGAAAAGAGAAACCAGGACCAGTGGCGCGCTGTCACAATGGCAGACCTAGCAAGCCTGCTGTTGTTGTTCGAATCAACATGGAGAGAATCATTTTGCTTGCGACTTTAATGGGTGAGGGGATAAAAAAGCTTTGAATATACAACCACTAACGCAAGTTTGAAGTGGTTGTGCGGGAAGGATCTCTCTCGGGATTTCACGGGACTTATTTTTCACTTGGTTTGAAAGGAAATACTTTACACGTAAAACTAGCTTTAGGGTAAACATTAAGTACCCTTTAAAGTCACGATACATTTATTTTACAGCACACCAAACATTAATTTTTTTTTAAATTCAAATAATTAATTTATAGTACGCCAATAAATTCTAAACCAAACAGCCCCTAAGTCATACAAAATTACCCCCAAAAGACCCTAGTAGAGAAGGCAATATACCCGTGCATGTTAAAGGAAATAATGAAGGTATACCTTCGGGTGTAATTTGAGCGTAACTTCAAGAACATTTTCTAGGGTACATTCGGCTACATTTTTTGGGGATACCTTCGGAAATGACAGTAATCATGTTATGACTCAAAGAGGTGAAAAACAGTAAATACTTAAAATGAAACGGGAATGGATAAATTTAAAAGAAAGTTTAAACATTTATTAAAAAATTAACTACATTTTATTTTGGTCATTCATGTAAAACATTAGCATAATAATTTAATGAATATTAAAATTATAATTGTTCATTAAGTCAAAAATGTTGTAATTAATATTTTCTTTCAGAAAAAGAAAAGCTTCAGGTTGATATGTCCGGTAGAAGAGATTTGATTTAAAGAATGACTGTTGTAAATACGTACTAGTTTATAATGTGTTTGTAGTTTCTTTTTGTACTATTTCTTTTGAATAGGTATACTTTGTCTTGTGGATTGAGATTTTACTTACAGATTATTTCTGTTATTTTTTGATGATTTGAATTTCCTTATATGAAACTGTAAGATTTTTAGTAGTTCTTTTATAAATTGGAAGATTTTATAATTTTGTGGATAGTTGTTTTAGAGTTAATATCGTCCAACCACTTATCTTACTTTGGTTAATTTCAAACTATCAAGTAGTGTCGTGACAGCTTCAAGTCGTAATTTTTTTTTTATTTTAATACTAAGTAACCAAAAGGAAACTTAGGGTCTGTTTGGGGCAGCTTATTTGGTGCGGTGACGTTTTGAAAACACACCTGGCCTGTTTGAGTAAACTGTGTTTTGGCAGGTATGCGTTTTCAGAACGCAAAAAAGTGTGTTTTCACACTGCACCTATCTAAGTGCGGTGGGAGATTATTGGCAACAATCTGGCTTTTTCAAAAAAAATAAAAATTTGTAATAGCCACCGCACCTAGCTTATCAACGGATTATTTTTAATCAGCTTATCAGCAGATTATTCAATAAGTTACAGCTGCTCCAAACAGACCCTTAATTGGTGGTGTGAGGGTTGTAGCTAATGGTGGATAATTAGTAAATATAGTAAATCAGAATTTAGTAAACTCTGATGGCATTAAACTTTGTAAAATATTTGGCATTAAATGTGTTAAACCTAATTAAAACCAAACAAATAATTTGGCTATTTTTTAATAATTTAAGATTTAGAATGTTATGAAATTTAATGAAAAAAATATATCATGAGACACTTATAAACATAACTTGATTATGTAATCAACATTGCCTAGTAGAGATTCTTGTTCCTAATCGTTTCCATTTAACTCTTCATAAAAGAAGTTGACAACAACTAGCTTTGCGTGGCAGCGTGTATAGATAATCAGTGGTGGGAACAGGAAGGCAAGGGTAGTGTTGAAGCAGAAGTATGAAGGAGTGGGCACTTTAAAAGAGAACAAGATGTAAAATAGCATTACATAGGAAGAAGTGAGAGAGCTACAAAGTTAAATCCCGAAATGGGAGTAAAATTCAAATCCACATAGAATTTACAAGATAGTGGATTTAACTAATAATAGAGGTAAAATGGGATGATAGATAGTGTAAAATTCAAGGATACTTTAAAAATAGTTTGAGCATATAAAATAATTCCTTATTAAATCCTACAAAAATCTTGCTACCAAACATCCCCTTATTAGACTAGTGCGCATTTTGAGTCATTCAATACAATTACACAGTGCAAAATATTAAATTATGCTCATTGTTTAATTGGTCATATAATTTGAGATCATACATATGATTTGTTAATCTCACAGATAATTATACAATTGTACTATATGATTATAGAGTTTGTAATCATTGCACATACCTATTAAATCTTTTTGGGAATTGATTTTTGTTGCCAAATTGATTTTCCAACGGATTTTGGCAAGTTTTCACAAATATTAATCATCAATTTGCCAATTGTACATACCATCAAATGAAAAAATTGAAATGAATTTAACCTAATCATACAAAAAAAGGTGGATTGTATATATGATCATCCATAACTCTGGCGAAATGGCTAGTTTTCTCGTTTAAAATATTTGAGATTTATAGAGTCATTAGGCAGTGTTTTAGTCATCACATTTTACTTATAACTATACCCTATTTTGTGAGCTAAATTGTAAGATAATTTTAGAGAAAAAATTAATTGTTCGTTAAAAAAATATTTGTTATATTAAAGTTATCTCACTCATTCCCTTAATATTTGTACTAATTTGATCAGACTTTCATTGCATAAATCTAGCAACCATTTTATTATCGAATATATAATGATTATTTGTTAACGAAAGCCTTCGATCACCGTGAAAGTGTTGAAATAGTCCACCTTGGTATTTTCTTTTACGTTGAAGAGTTAGACTGCCTATCCTGTGAAGAACAGATTTTTAGGTGATATTTGCATGTTAAGGAGAGCATGTATGTTGTGTTTCTCCACTAGCTCAAGGAGAGAAGGGGGTTGGTTTACAATAGGAAGTGGTTAACAAGATCCAGAGCAAAGGAAAGTCTCATGTGTGAATGTAGGTCAGTTGGGATTCGAATCAAATAAAAATAATTTGTGGCACATTTGCTCTATGGTTGATTGGTTGTATCTTTGCACATTTATTTTATTATTTTAATGCATGAATATTTATGATGTGAATCTTGCACATGTTCTTACATTAATACATAAAATATTCTATACTAGTGCTTTTAGGTTTCATATTGTCAAACATTATGCACATATCATTAGATCTCCACTGTTTGTGTTGCTTTCGTATTTTGTGACTTAATTATCATAGCTATTGTGGTTGAGCAGATCTTCAAGATCAAGATTATTAGTTTTCTCACTCACAAATACACCTTAGAAACTTGTTTGTTTCTTTGTAAGTTAAAAAGACTCGTGCTTGTGCTAATTCTCTTTAAAGACACATTCACCTTAAAGCTTACTAGCTCTTGTGTTCGCATAATTTATCGCAAGTTCTCAAGTACATTGAGTGTTTGTTTGATATAATTGTTTTTATATTATTTTTATTGAGTGATTTGATGATTCGTTGGGCTTAAATAGAGAAATTTTAAAAAAAGTTCAATGGTGTCATCATATACACATTCAACCCCCACCAACACCAACAACAACCCCCCCCCCCCCCAACCAAATCCCCTCCCACGTGTTGGTAAGCTAATATTTATTTATACAGCTCCAACATTCGACTTATTTTAGCAGGTAAATCACCAACTAAGAATGTGTCATTTGCATAAAATATACACCATGAAACTACTTCACTTTGAATATCATTTGTAACATCTCTAATAATAAAATAATAGAGATATGAACTTCAAGTTGTTCCTCTAAATATTCCTATCATAATAGTATATTTCTTGATTATTTCAATCTACTTATAATACAAGTTGATGCTCCATAATACATTAACACACAAACTTCAGCATACCTTTCATGCATTTTTTTTCCAAGAAAAAAAAATGTTAAGGTGCAAGCTTAAATTGCCTAAATTTGAAGCACAATTTCTTCTTAACCATTACCAAAAAAACTCTACATTCCAAATTATAGTCTACTTGCAAAGCACTCAAGCTGAAAATCACCTCACTCCAATGCATTAAATGATTCAATAAATGTGCTAAAAACTAACTTATCAATAAATCCGAATAGCAATCAAGGCATTCATAGCACTCAAAAACTTTAACATTCATATAACTCAAATCTTTAACTTCATGTCATAAAAACCACTTTTACTAACTTTTTAAAAGTCAACTGAACCCTTTTTTATGAATAGGTTTACTACCATCAATTTAAATAAAAGAAAATCGAAATATAAATTGTTTTAATTGAAACACTAGCAGATGAAAACTACCGCTAGGGTCCTGGATGGGCTCGGCAGGAGATGATACCCTGAGAAAGAGCTCGACAGCTCTGAGAAACGAAGCTCAGCCGTGAAGTCAACCGCGCTGCTGCCACCGCCGTATGCAATGGAAACAGAGAGTAGCTGCAGCGACTCAGTTCCAAAGGGGACCTTTAAAAAACCCCATTTTTAGCCCCAAAACAAGGTTGATTGCAGGAGGAACCAAGATGAAAGCGCAATTTCAGACCTTGCCACTCGACGAACCGAAGAACGGGAGGCGGCCTTGGGGGTGGATGGAGGGAAGGGAGAACGCACTGCCGTCGCCGCCTTGTCCAAAGCTTTCGACGTTGGGTTAGGTGGCCTTGGAGTGTGGAGAGAGGAACGGATCATGAAACGAAGAGAGGAGGAAGCCATGGTATCGAGAAGAATTTTTCCAGCAATGAATGGATTTAGGGTTTTGTAATGATGGAGAGTGAGGAAGGCTCGGTTGGTGATTGGAAACTAGTCGAGCTCAAGGTGCACTGAGCTTGAAAAAATTATTGGGTTCATGTTCTCTGTACGCGGCAATGGAAAATTAACATGTGTAATGGTGGGCCCTCAGCAAAGAGAAATGAGCAGAATGCGAGACCCGACCCGAACTCCGCCCAATAACCGGAAAAAAACGTATATTTGTGCTTATGGAATCCCGCCAAATCTAGCATTTGGACATTTTCGATCCCGCCAAAGATTATTAGTGTCTTATGGATGTAGATTTTTTTTATTTTCTCGTCTGTTAGTAGTCGACGAGTAGGGCAGAGCTCGTCTGTTAGTATTCGACGAGTAGGGCAGAGTTCTTATTCCGTGCCGAGACCACATTAAATGGATTTCTCATTCAACCAAGAAATGTTGATGGAATCTAAGAATGATGGTGATCAGCTTGGATCATTAGCTGCGTCCGGAAGTATTCCTCAGGTAGAGTTATTTCTTATGTTCTGTGTGCTGCGATTAATGGTTTCCAAATGATAGTATTGCTGGGCTCGGATGGTTTGATTACTATATTATTTGATTGCTAAGTTAATTTGTAAGTGTTATCATTGTGTGTAAGTTGTCGTAATGGTATTATCTTTCTGGTATTATTGTGGTTGATATTGTTTTTTTTTATATCATTTGGGTCTTATTTAGGTTTTATCATGGGTTTATTATGATGTTATTATGATTGTATTATGGTAGTATTGATGAATAATAGGCTTTCAAGAGGGA
>NW_018164679.1:194898-206296 GCF_001263595.1 Phalaenopsis equestris
GTTCAACTTTTTCTCCTTCAACAGGGGTTCCTTCTTCGACAATATATGACGGCTGGATTCTCTCCTCTCCAACAGAATCTTTATGCTGGGTAACATTAACGGAAGCTGAATGCTGGGTAACGAAATCATGAGGACTCCACCCATGAGGGGAGGCTGGCTGGGGATCATCTATTCCGATATCTTTTCCTTTATTAGTTGGAATATTTTCAGATTTATCAAACTTATGTTGCAGCACCGACATTTGTCCCTGCAAACTCGATACTCCAACAGTTATTGTATTCAAGGTTCCCTGAAATTCAGTGAACCATTTTTCTTGGTCTTTAAGCAGCTGTACTATTGATTCCATGCTTTTATTTATTGTGGCAATGGCTCAGGGGCGATGTACCCCGAATCATCTGGCCCCATATCAAATGATATAGGTGCCTCTAGGATTTCATTTGTGACAAGGCTGGTTTTAAGAAAGAATTGAATAACAATGTGGCGGTGAAGTACAGAAAAGGGGACACAAGGACTGGTTGTCCAGCCATGATCCAAATAACACATTAACAACATCTGCTCTCCAAAAAAATTATGTCACATCACCTGCTCATCTGAAATACACAAGTAATTTAGATGATATAAGACAATGTATCAAAAAATAAATTCCAAATAACACATTAACAACATCTGCTACATCTCCTTGAGTTGTTACTGCTATGACAGGTGATCCTTCTACAGCTTCATCTTCAACTCTGTGTTGTCCCTCTACGTTAAGGTTCGTATGTACACCAGAAAATACAATTATTTGAAGACCCATCTCTGCTACAGGGTCTATTATTGGTTCTTCAGGATTTTTTTGTTCTTCTACTATGGTGGTGGTATGTACAACAACGTCTTCCTCGGGTATCATCACCTCATCGACTTCACCAGTTATTTTTTGTCTCTTCAGTTCAAAGGCAGTGAAAGGTGAACCCACTGTCTTCTTTCTTCTGCTCCGTCTACCCTTAACCCTCTGTATTAAGCTGGCAACAGAACGTTCAACTTTGAAACTTGATAACAGTTAGTTTATATAAAATTGATTAAAAGGGGTAGAAGACTCCCCGGTTCCGAAGGTCAACATAACATTCTTCATTTGGCGGGCATCCACACCACATGATGGAACTTTCTTCCACTTTGGCACTTCTCCTCTTTTTGGCATGCCGATCAAAAGGGCAACTTCATCAGGATTTATTCTCAGATCTTTCTCACCCATTATGAATACCATTCTTTCATGTTGCCAACATTGCAGTATTTGCAGTGTCAGGACATTGTCTTGGGGATAAGGTGGAAGAGCAAAGAACTAATCAACAATCGTCATTTTCAGCTCATTCATGATGTCGTCAGATATGTCAGGCTTGACTTTATCGAGCACATCTCTCACTACGGACGACCGACATCTACAACTCATGGACTTTGGGTTCACAAACCTACATTAAACAAAATAATGCAAAATAATATTAGGTATATTCAGGTAGTATAAATGGAATTATTATAATATTATTTAGATATTATTCAAATTTTTATTCAATTGTTTAAATGAATTTCAGGTTTTATTCAATCTTCTTCAAGTATTACTTGGGTAATATTTTGGTAATATTTAGGTAGTGTTAAGTAGTGTTAGTTTGGTATTATTTAGGTAATATTCAGGTAATATTTCAGTAGTGTTGGTTTGGTATTATTATTAAAATTAATGTTTTATTCGAGTGTTATTCTAGTATTATTATGGAAATATTGAGTGAACTTGTGATTTGTTACTCAAAAACACCAAGTATGAGCTAAAATACTACTCAAATATTACTCAAATAATACTCAAGTATTACTCAAATACTACTCAAATATTAGTGTTAAGTAGTGTTAGTTTGGTATTATTTATGTAATATTCAGGTAATATTTCAGTAGTGTTATGTGGTGTTAGTTTGGTATTATTATTAAAATCCAGGTTTTATTTCAGTGTTATTCTGGTATTATTATGGTAATATTGGTTGAATTTGAGATATTTAGTTCAACCTACTCTCAAATATTACCCAAATATTGCTAAAATACTACGCAAATATTACCCAAAAATAGTAAGTCTAAGCTAAATACCCGAGTTATTTGTTACTCAAAAACTACTAAAATATTGCTTATATACTATATGGATGAATTTCCACACTATGTTAACAAAGTCTTGTCAATGAAAGTAAAATCACAAAAAAAAAATATATTACCTGGATGATACTTCTTGGATTTCCTTCTTCTTACGCTCTTTCACTTCGTTCTTCTTGCGTTTATTAGTCACCATTTTCGAATCCTTTTCATTTTCCATTATCAAAGGCTCCTCGGTCTCCATTCTCACAGGACTCTCTTCGATTTCTGTCTACATGGGCTCTGATTCCATATTGGTAAGGAGAAATCACGAATTTACTTTGATCGGCGAACACGAACAAAAGCCTGAGTTTATCTGATTCAAAAACCCTAAAAGATAGAATGAAGATCGAATGAAGGTGCTCCGTGCTCTCCTCGCTCGAGTGTCGTTTGGTTTTTCAATGAAATAAACTTTCTTTCAGGCGTTCTGTTAACTTTTACTTGTTTCGGGCCAGATTCGGGCCGGGTCGCCCCATAAACATGCCTCAATTTTATTTTTTAAGTTGTGGAGCCCACTGTCCCAGATGTCATCTTTCCATTGGACACCGCACGCATAGTTGCGTGCAGTGTCCGCACAGAATAAGAACTCCTGAGCTTGCGCGTTTAAATAGATATTCATATAAAATATATTTAAAATATATTAAATTTAATTATTTTATTTTTAAAATATTAAAAATAATAATTCCTATTATATATTAAACGATTTATTATTATTTTTTTATTTATCGTTTTATTATAAAAGTATCATAAATTAATCCTATTTTCTCTCTTGTATAGTAAACAAACAGGCTCGAACTTGAAAACTTAAGCTCTAGCTCAAGCTCTAGCTCGAACTCGATAAAATCAATCAAGCTCAAGCTCCGGCCACTGGCGACTCGAGCTCGGCTCAACACATTTACACTCTTATGCATAAGCACCAAAGCGATTAAAAAATTGGGGCATTTACATGAGATATTAGATACCACCCCATTCCTAAGCATTTCCATGCCTAATATCCAGCATAAAAGAAGGGTTTACTTATGATTCCACGAAGGCTTGAAGTTCTCAATACTTCTATTTTAAATTAAAAATAATATATGATTGAAACAAAGTAAGGAACTAAAATTTTATTTTTCTACATTATATTTGCCATTATTTTCTATTGTGTTTTGTTATAATTAATATTTATAATAGGGGCATTCAAATACATACCACAAAACTTTAATATGGTGTAAAATTAATTAAATTAATTAATCAATTACTTAGAAAAAAAAAGGTAAAATCAATCAATCAATTTCTCTAAATTACAAAAAAGTATTACCCTCAAAAAAACATTTTTTGAGCTTTTTATGATTGATTTTTATTGTTCTTCATGTCCTGTAATTATTTTTTATATGAAATTACTAAAATTCAATGCAATACAAGAAACTATTTTATGTGTGCTCCACATTGTTGGAAGGTTTAGACATGCATTTCATTGACATTTGCTTACCCATCAAGTCACTCTTTTTATTATATAAAGATATTAAATGCAAATTTTCCTTTGTTAAAAATAATTTTAGTTTTGCATAACTATATTAAACGATTTATTATTATTTTTTTATTTATCATTTTATTATAAAAGTATCATAAATTAATCCTAGTATTAAAAATAATAATTCATAGCACACTTTTTTGTTTTTTAATTGAAGTTTGAAACCCTAAAAATTTTCACTTATTCTCAAGCTTTCGTCTCTAAGCTATATATTGCAAACATGTAAACATCTATTTGCAAACCCTCTTGAAGTGCTATTCAGAATCATGATATTTATGATGACTATTATTTTTTTATTTATTTGTTTGATTATTTATTTATTTATTTATTATTATTATTATTATATATGAATTAAAATATTTTTATTTGTGATAATTATTTTTAAAACATCCGAAACATCTTTTTAATATTTTTCAACAAAATGATTTATTTTTAAAAGTAAAAAAACACATAAAATTATACTAATTAAATATTAAAAAAAATAAACACAAACTAAATTTATTAGAATCGAAGTCAATATGAGCAAAGTAAGTTTTAGCGTGCAAAAAACAAATCAAGGAATTAATAAAATTTCATTCATGGAGAGAATCCAGTTATTTAAATATGGCCCTAAACTTCAAATTCAAAAATGATTCAATAATTAATTACAAAAAAAGTATTAAGTTGTTTCGCATATCAAAGTGATAATTTGTTGCCTATTTGGACAATGCATCTATGAGTCAAGCCTTCGGCCGACTGCTGTTGGAGATAAAGCTCTCATGATTCTTGGGTGATTTTAGGGTTTCCTTGAAAGATTCCTTCTTTCCTTTCTCAGGGAAGTTTTATCTCGTTCGTTAATCCTTCATTCCTTTCATTTTTCTTCTATTTAGTTTTTTTGGGGCTTTGCCCCCCCTTTGATTCTTGCTCTTTCCCCCCTCGCGGCTCTTCTCCCTCTCGATCTCTTCTTGAATATGCCTAATCCTTAAGTCATAAAGGTTTAATAACTTCTAATATTTTGAGAGCTACTTCCTTTAACCTATCTTTTGTTCTGTGTGTCGATGAGAAATTCTCTTTCTCTAAATATGAGGTTGATGAAGGTTCAAAGAAGTCGGACCTTATCTTGGTTGGTTATGCTTTAGGCAAAAGACCATTCTGTGGAAATCTTCTCCAAGCTATTGGTAAATTGTGAAAACTTAAGGGCTCGGTTGAACTTTTCTCTCTTACATAGGATTTTTGTCTGCTTAAGCATAGTTGTGTTGAAGAACTTGAGATGGTTCTCTCAGATGGACATTGGTTAATAGAAGGTCAGCCTTTTACGTTAAAAAAAGCGTTATCATGATTTTTACCAGTGAGGGAATATTTTAGTGAAGTCCATATATGGGTTAAATTTTCTGATCTTCCACTTTATTGTTGGTCATAAAGTAGTATTTCAAAAATAGCAAGTAAGATTGTTATCCTTTTAACAGTTGATCCATTGCAAAAGGTTCTTATTTGGCCTTTGCTAGTGTAAACATCCAAGTTGATGTGGACTTGATTTTACTCAATTCTATCATTCTTGTTGTAAAGGATAAAGATATAGTTATTAATGTTATTTACGAATGGAAACATGTTCCTTTCATGGTGTGCTCTTCCTTGCATGGTGTGCTCTACATTTGCTCATAATCCCTCAAACTAACCTAAATCTTCTACTACATTTGCTCATAATCCCTCAAACTAACCTAAATCCTCTACTTATTCTTTTAAATAAGGGAAAAGATTATAGCGGAAATACAAATGCCTTTAGAAATCAAAGGAATCGTAATATATTTGTGAATACTTTTAGATCACCTCACATTGACACTACCAATGTTAATTTTATGGTGATTGCATCTGATCTTAATTTCCTTGTTAATGTTACTACTTATGTAATGAATCATAAATGAAGTTAATTTAGAAGTTAATGGTAACTCTACTTTTATTTTGCATAATAATTTTTCTAATGTTATAGGTATACAATCGGATGTTATACCAAATGCCTCTTTTTTTATATTAAAATTGTTATTGTTACTTTAGTTTCAAATATTGGAAATGCTTTTAGAAATATATGTTATTTGGTAAATGTTTCAAATGCTAATAATGTTTCAATTGGCAATAATTTAAATAAGACTCATTCTAAAAGTATACCTTCTTCTAATCTTGTATCTTCAAAGGTAAGGAAGGGTAGATCAAAATGTTCTATCTTTCTGTTGTTTTTTGTATCCACTATTTTATTTTCTTATGTTTTATTTGAAATTGGCTGCTTGGAATATTAGAAGACTTAATAGTGAAGCCTGAATTGTGGATTGTAAAATCATCTTTGAAAGGTCACAAGATTGATATTTTGATTTTTGGTAAAGTTGATATTCTTTTCATAACTTTAATTACTAAGGTCTTTGATATTTTCAGTAAAGCTAGCAATCTTTTCATAAATGCATCCAAATCTGGTATTATTTTCTCTAAATTGGTGAATGCTTCTTCTTAACATAACATTTCTTTATTATGTGGTTTTGTTATTAAAACTCTTCATTGAAATTATCTTAGTATCACAATTAAGTATTTTTAATTTTTCATTATGGATTGTCAATTACTTATGGGTAAAATTCATATTTTGTTGGCAGGTTGGAAACAAAAAATTTTTATCTAATATTGGTAAGCTTCAATTAATTAAATTTATAATTTTGGAGTTTGGTAGTTGGCGGAGTTCAGGGGTGATCAACGGTGGTCGGCGGTGATCGACGGTCGTTGTCGACGGTCAAGATTATCGTCTTAGCGTTGCACGAGAATTTAGCACATTCTCAGATAAAGATGAAACGAGTTGTGATCACACCAGAATTTTTTACGTGGAAAACCCGTAAAAAGGCAAAAACCACGGGGTCTGGACCAGTTGTAAAAATCCACTATAAGTTGATGATTACAAATGTCCCATGTCTCACAGGCAGGAAAGAGTTACTAGCTTTCCATTTTACAACGTCGACTGATGACGTCTAGTAAATGGTGGTTGACGGAGGTTAGCGGTGGCTAACAACAGTCGATGACGGTCAGCGGTAGTTGAGAGAGGTCAGCGGTGATCGGGGGCGGGGTTGACGTTTAGTGGTGGTCGATGGCGATCGACAATGACGAGGATGATCTTGGACTTGAGCTCCTTCTCAAAATCTCAAGTTCTCTCTTAAGCCTCCTCCCTTTCATGTGAGGGGTGAAGCTCTATTTATAGTGTTTTGAGTACAATTAACGCAGGAATGTGAACCATTTTGATCGGAAGGCCCAGGGAGCTTCTCTTGATTAGATGATGTTTGATGGACATTTGAGTTCCTTAACGATGTCGAAATTGAGCAATCTTGGGCTCGTTGGATTCTTCTTTTTGAGACGCTCGATTCGACTATAAACTCGCTAGATTTGACATCCATTTGACCTTTCCAATGCCTCCGAAAATCCTCCAGTGGTGCTTCAATAACTTGATCCGGGCTTGATTTGACTCGGATTGGACTAACTTTCGTATATTTAGGTCCGTCTCATTGAGCCGATCAGTTTGACTATAATTTTGTTGAAATCAGAGCTCCGGATGACTCTTAATCAAAGTTTGAATGTCTCTTGTTCAAAAAATTGCACTGAGATTCGTGCTGGCTGATGAAAATTTGTTGGTGGCGTATTAGTTGCCACCTATTTTCGAGCGATTCTAATTTCTTTGTCCGAAAATATTATAATCCATAGACTTTTCATTTTTGTGGGCATAAAAAAATTAAAGTAAAATTAGTTTATTGCAATCATTATGTAAATAATCTAATAATTATCCTTATGGAATATGAAAAGGAGCCTAGCTCAGTTGGTAGTTCTTTCGTGTTGTTTTCAAGTGGCGTGGGATTAAATCTCCCTCAATACATATAATTATATATTTTTTGTTGGCTCTGTGAGCCTGGCCGAACACACAGAGCAGCGGGTCGAATAAGGCGGTCCACAGAGCAGCGGGCCCCGAGTCCACGGGCCGAATGCAGCGGATTCCATCCGAGTCCATGTGCCGAATATGAATGTCAGCGGAATCCGAGTCCACAGGCCAAATGCGCATGTAATGCAGGGCTGGATTCCACAGAGTTGAAGCAGGAATCCCAAGAGTCTGGAATCTGAATCTAAGGGGAGCTGAAGGGCCGAATCCGAAGGAGCTGCGAGAGCTCAAGCAGTGGAATTAAAGTAAAAATTGATATTTAAATGTATATATATATATATGTATCAGAGAATGTGAAAATTTTTTTATTAATTTATTTTTAATTATCTAAAAAAGATTTCAATTAATTTCAACCATAAATGAAGTATTTAAAAGGTTAAAAAACTGGAAGAATATGAAATGAAATATTTTTATTTTTATTTTTTATAATTTAAGCCATAAAATCAGAGTTTGAAAAGTCCAAGTAAAAAAAAATGAGATGAAAAGTTTTTTTTTATCTTTTATAATCTGAGCCATAAAAGCAGAATTTGAAAGACTAAAGTAAAAAGAATATGAAATGAAAAGTTTTATTATTATTATTATTATTATTATTATTATTATTATTATTATTATTTTAATATTGTGTATTTAATGCTATTTTATTTCTCATATCATGCCTATAAATAGAGGCATTGGATGAGGGGAAAAATCACAAGTGAGGAGGAGAAAAAAATTATCCGGCGTTGCGGAAAGTAGTTGCGGTGGAGCAAAGTGTTGTGGAGAAGAGTTGCGGCGAAGCGAAAGAGTTGTGGCGAAACGAAGAGTTTGCAGAGGAAAGTTTCGGAGAAGAGTTGCGGCGAAGCGAAAAGTTGCAGAGAAAAGTTGTAGCGAAGTGTTGCGGTGCAGATTTGAGGTGAAGAGTTGCGGCAAAGTGTTGCAATGCAGATTTGCAGCAAAGTGTTGTGGTGCAGATTTGCGGCGAAGAGTCACTGAAGTGACGACAGCTGGAGAACCTCGTTCTGCTGAGATCCAAAGAAAAAGCCAGAAACTGGATGATGCAGTGTCGACTGTGACAGAAAGCGAATTGATTTTTTTAAAGAAGTATTTCTTCCCGAACAATGTGGTAGTGAAGTTACCGACTTCAACTGATCGAACATATTCTCCACCTTCTGAGTATGTTACTATTTATGAGGCTGCCTTGAAAGTTGGCCTACGATTTCCTCCGACACCTGAGTTTATTGAAATTATGAATGAGTTCGGGGTTTGCGTTGCTCAGTTATCTTGTCGAGTGGTGACGGTCATTATTGGGTTGACAATTTTTTTCAGGATTCGTGGATTGAAGTTAACACCTGCAATTTTGGCACGACTGTGTGGGTTCTTTACTGATACACATAATCGTGTATTGTTTAAGCAGAAGACGTTGGATTTCCGTCTAAAGAAACCGATAAGACAATGGTTCGTAAAATTCTTCTTCGCAAAAAATGATTGGGGGCTCTGCCAGAGGCAAAGAAGGTTTCAACAATTGTCTATTTCTCCCTAAACCCTACCGAAGAAGGAATATTGCAGATGCTGGGATTTCGTGACATGAAGGAACTGTTGTTTGAGATACAATATATTTACGAATTTGTAAGCGATGAGTCATTGTTCAAGGTCAAGCTTTCTTTCCACCATGAACGATCAACAACTATAGCGTTAAAGAAATCTAAGAAGAGACCTTCCGAGCTAGCCCTTGCAGAATCCTCAAAGCAGCTCCCAACGAGCAATGAATATGAAGTACTGCCTCAGAAACAAAAAAAAGTTGAAAACTCACGGGAGTCTGTGCTAAGCCCTTCTAATATTCATGTTCCTGAAAATATATTGTCTCATGAATATACCGAGCTCCTATAAGCCGAGAGTTTTGTAAGTTTCTCTCATTTTCTGCTACTATATAATTATTTCATCTCTCTAAACCATAATTCTCTTTTTTTCTAGGTGAATAAGATGGTGGAAAACCAGCAGGGGCTAGGACTTGCATTGAGAAATTGGAATTCCGAGTTCGTTAAGATCAAATATTTTTAGAGCGAGTACAAGTGTCGGTATGAATCTGTGGTCGAAAAAATTAAATCTCTGGAATCACAGTTGACAGAGAGTAGGACAGAACTTTCAACAATGGCAACCTCCCTCTCGTTGCAGCTTCAAGATCTGGAGAAAACTTGGGAGGGGTTGATTGAAACACGAGCCAGCTTTCGTGAAAGTAATAAGAGTGTGAAAGCCCTTCATTCGACGGTGTTAGCCCAAGAAGAAGAGATTCCACTTTTTAGGTCCGCAAAAGAAGTTGATGTCTCAGAAATTAAGTATAAAGCAGTCGAGGACTTTAAGAACTCCTTGAGTTTAAGACTATCATTCGTGGTGATCGTGTGCTTGGTGTTGAGGTAAAGGAGGAACAGAAGTGGTTCACCGAAGAAGGATTCATCCGGGGTTTCTTAAGGGGAGTCGAGCGGCACAACGTCGAACCAAAATTATTGTTAAGGGGCTCACTCCAAGCCAGGCTTCAGAGGACCCTTCCTCAGATTCTGATGGTGATGACATCGAGAGTGTGTTCTTCAAGGTGTTCTTCAATGACAACGAAGTGGCGGAGGAGAACGTTGACGTCAATTAGTGTTTTGCTCTTCCTTTTAACATTTGTTGTGTATTTGCTTTTGTCATGTTGCTCTAACTACACATATATTTTTTTTTTAACTTTTTTAGAATGATGATGTTGTACTAGTGATGCATGTCGATCAACTTATTTTGTTAGATGTTTGCCCCCCAAGTATCTTCGTGTCATAGTGGTACAAGATATCATTTAGAAGATCTAGTATGTGAGAAGGTTACCGTGGGGATAAATCATTAACAACATTTTACTTGACTGAGATTATTTATCAGAGTTTTACTCGATGATGTTAACCTGCAAAATGAAAGTCCCTCGATGACTTATTAACCCATCCGAGGTTGTTTTGTTGGAGCATTGCTCGCTTACAAACCTGTGTGGAAGAGGTCAGGTGTAGCCCACCAAGGACTGTTAACCTATCCAAGGTTGTTTACCAGAGTAAAAACTCGACGGTGTTAACCCATATGGAAGAGGTTAGATCAAATCCCTCTGGGATTGATCGTGCTCTGACTATGATACAACCGAAGTTGTGTATTTCTCGGGTCGAGAGCATGAGATGACTCGTTGATGAGTCCTTATACTTTATAAAGATATTTTTATGTATAGGAAAGTAAGTGAATAATACTTAAGTTACATTGATTATGCATGAGTTACGATGTAATAACATATGTGGATTACATGAATGGGGTATTACTGATAATACTTGCGAAGATTTTCTGCATTCCAAGTCCGGGGCAGAATTTTCCCATCTGAATCCTTGAGTTTGAAGGTTTCATGTTTGATCATGGTAGCCACGATATATAGGCCTTCCCAGTGAGGTGATAGTTTATTGCGTTGGGGACCATGACCGACGGCTTCAATGCTACGCAAGACCAGGTCACTGACAGAGATGCCACATCGCGTATTTCCGGGAGAAGATCCAACTGTTGTCGGAGCTTTTCTTCATTGCTTTTTGAGTCGAAAGTCTTGACTCTGGGGTTTGGAATTCTGATATCAACGGGAATGACAGCCTCGATGCCGAAACACAGGTTATATGGAGTTTTTCCAATTGGAGTACACGTAGTTGTGCGATAGGCCCAAAGGACGTTGTGCAGCTCTTCTACCCATTGCCCCCCAGCCTTCTCAAGTCGAGTTTTCAATCCTTTGAGCACAGTACGATTCGTCACCTCTGTTTGTCCATTTGTTTGGGGGTGCGCCACAG
>NW_018164679.1:206629-210062 GCF_001263595.1 Phalaenopsis equestris
ATTTTTGCACAAACTCTAATGCATCTTGCTTGATCGTGGGCCAGTAGAAGCCTTGCCTCATTATTTTAAGAGCAAGCGCCCTGCCACCAAGATGCTCCCCACATATTCCGGAATGAACTTCTCGTAAAGCTTAATCAACTTCAGATGGAGTAAGACACTTGAGATACGGACCTACAAATGTCTTCTTATATAATTTATCCCCTATAAGGAAGAAGTTGACAGCCATGCGTTGGATCCGAATTGATGTAGCAGCATCATCTGGCAGTGTTCCGTCTTGGAGGAAAGAGATGATGGGATCCATCCAAGATGGCTCCCTTGGGTCATCTATAGACAGTATCTCCCACGGGTCATGGATGCTAGGAAAATGTATCTCCTCAATATACCTTCTTTTATAGAGATCTCCAGTTGTTGAAGTCGCAAGCTTTGAAAGGGCGTCAGCTCGGGTGTTATGCTCTCGAAGTATATGAATGAGCTGACATGTTTCAATTTGGGCGAGAAGTGTTTTTACCAGACTAAGATACTGCAATAGTTGTAAGTTATGAGCGTCAAATTCTCCTTCTACTTGGGATGCAATAAGTTGCGAATCAGTGTATATAATCATATTTTGTACTTCGCAGTTGATGGCAAGCTTTAATCCGGCGACAAAAGCTTCATATTCAGCAACATTATTGGTGGCCGGGAATTTCAAACGAAGTCTGTACTCCAAAATGTCTTTATTTGGGGAGATGAGTAGTATTCCTGCACCAGCTCCTGAGTTTCCAGATGCTTCGTCTACATATAGTGTCCACTGAGGTGACTGTGGAAGAGAAGAGGGTGGTTCATCAACGATAGACACTGTACATTCTACCACAAAGTCGGCCAACACCTGTGATTTGATGTTAGGCCGCGGTAAATAATGGATGTCAAATTCTCCCAATTCTACTAACTATTTAACTAATCTTTCTGATGCTTCTGGTTTTTGTAGAATTGCCTTCCAAGGGAGTTGCGTGTAGACGCCAATAGTGTGAGCTTGGAAGTACGGACGAAGTCTCCTTACTGAGAATATAAGGGCTAATGCAGTCTTATCTGCCATTGGATAGCGACTTTCTGTATCAGAGAGAACTTTACTGACGTAATATACTGGTTTTTCGATTGTGTTTTCTATTCTGATTAGAACAGAGCTTATTTCATGAAGTGAAATAACCAAATAGATAAATAACATTTCCCCTTGGATAGCGACTTTCTGTATCAGAGAGAACTTTACTGACGTAATATACTGGTTTTTCGATTGTGTTTTCTATTCTGATTAGAACAGAGCTTATTGCATGAGGTGAAATAACCAAATAGATAAATAACATTTCCCCTTGGATGGGTTTTGAGAGAAGGGGCGGTGAAGCCAGATATGCCTTAAGTTGTTCAAAAGCGATCTGACAGTCATCTGTCCATTGAAAACTAGTGTTCCGTGCTCCTCTTAGTATTTTGAAGAACGGAAGATATTTATCTCCAGAATGACCTAAGAACCGAGATAAGGCTACTATAAGACCATTCAATCGTTGCACCTCCTTGATGTTCCTTGGAGGCACCATCTCTTTCAACGCCTTGATTTTTTCTGGGTTTGCTTCAATCCCACGAAGGGTTACCATAAATCCCAGAAACTTCTCTGATGTGACCCCGAAAGCACATTTAGTCGGGTTAAGTCGTAAGTCATACTGACGAAAGAGTTAGAAACACTCTTCCATATGAGAAATGTGTTGGGATGCTTCCAAGCTTTTTACTAACATTTCATCAACATAAACCTCCATTGTACATCCGAGAAGGTTTTTGAAGACCATGTTCATAAGTCGTTGATAGTTGATAAGTTGCACCAACATTTTGTAATCTGAATGTCATAACCTGATAACAGTATAAGCCCTTATCTGTTTGAAAAGAGATGGTCTCCTCATCCATTGGGTTCATCTTTATTTGATTGTATCCCGAGTATGCATCCATAAAGCTTAGCATTTGATGTCCAGATGTGGCATCAACGAGTTGACTATGCGTGGGAGGGGAAAACTATCCTTCGGGCAAACTTTGTTGAGGTTTATGTAGTCAACACACATTCTCCATGAACCATTAGCTACCTTTAGCTTTTTTCCCCATGACGACATTGGCTAGCCATGCAGGATGGTGTACTTCCCGAATGAACTTTGCTGAGAAGCCTATTGACTTCTTGTTCAATAGCTTGTAAGCGATCTAGGGCAAAACTGCGCTTCTTCTGGATAACCGATTTAAAGATTGGGTCTACCTTTAAAGAGTGCATGATTATTTTTGGATCAACTCCAGACATGTCGGCTGGAGTCAGTGCAAAAAAGTCTTGGTTCCTTCGGAGAAGATCTACATACTCTGACCTTTTCTCATCGGAGAGTAGGGAACCAAGTTACACTGTTCTCGAGGGATGTTCGTTAGAATGAACCAAGTCTTCCACGGGAGAAGCCCGTTGAGATACATCTTCATCTCAAAGATCAAAGTTTTCAATGCTAAGTGTCATTGATGGGCGTGGTTGAGCTTATCTGAGGTAGCTTGATTGTGCTATCTGTTGATCACCTCGCACGACGCCGATCCATGCTAGGATTGGAAGCTTGATCTTCAAGTGTGTTACAGAAGTCACGACGCTAAAAATTGATTGAAGTGGTCTCCCGAAGATAGCATTATACGCTGATTATGATTTGACAACGATGAACTGAACTGAGTGGGTTATCTATCGAGGAAAATCTTCCAGTTGAACAGAAAGATTTATTGAAGACAGCTGGAAGATTTATTGTTCCCTCAACCCTCACTGGTCGATTATCAAAATCATATAATGGACCGGATGCAGGTTGAAGTATCTCTCTTGTCAATCCCAAACTAAGGAAAGTTGAATAGAACAAGACGTCAACAAAGCTCCCATTATCGATCAGGATTCTCTTTACGTTATAGCAGGGCTCGCCAATTCCTGCGCTAATGACTAGAGGATCTTGGTGGGGGACTCAAACTCCTTCCAAATCAGAATCATCAAAAGTTATAGGCTCAAGGCACAATTTCTTCTGCATTGGTTCGCCAGGTACAGTGACAAGGACTTGATCAATCATCGATGGGCCTCCAACAATTGTTTGAATTTCTCCTACGACTGGGTGACCCCTATGTTGCTACCTTGATGTATGTTGCCCCCCCAGTAGGAGCGTTATCGATACCAGTTGTTTTTTTTGTACAAATTGACCAAGATATCCCTGTTTAACTAATCTTTCAATCTCTTCCTTGAGGTGCTTACATGCTTCGGTGGAATGACCACGACTTCGATGAAAATGACAATATTGTTCTTTATTCCCTGAGTGTTTTAGGGGGTGAGGCCACTTAACGGCTTGCTCATCTTTGATAGTCATTAAGATGTTAGCACGTGATGTGTTGAGTGGTGTATACTCTTTCTTGGGTCGATATT
>NW_018164679.1:210889-211263 GCF_001263595.1 Phalaenopsis equestris
ATTTTCATCCAATGGCGTAAGCAGCGGCTGTTGAGCCCCGCGTAGCAGCTGTAGGATCTCTAGTTGAGACTCCTCCATTCTACGCATTCAATCTTCTATTGAAGGACCCGAAACACTTTCGTTGGCGGGATATCGTCTTCCAGGGCGGGAAGATGAAGAAGCATGCCACCCTTGGCTTTGTGACTGCTCCCTGGAATGATGGGTGTTGGAGCGTGATGCTCTATTATCACGAACATTGTGTCTGGTTGCCATGTAGTAGACCATGTAAGTACTTTAATTTTGGGATTGAAACCTTCCCACAGACGGCGCCAAACTGATGCGTGGTAGAAAATTTGTGGCGGGGGGGGGGAGGAAGATATGCAGTAGTGTGGTGG
>NW_018164679.1:211275-213325 GCF_001263595.1 Phalaenopsis equestris
GCACGAGAATTCAACACACACTCAGATAAAAATGAATCGAGCTGTGATCACACCAGAAGTTTTTACGTGGAAAACCCGTAAAAAGGGAAAAACCACGGGGTCTGGTCTAGTAGTAAAAATCCACTATAAGTTGATGATTACAAATGTCCCTTGACCCACATCCCACAGGCGGGAAAGGGTAACTAGTTTTCCACGTTACAACGTCGACTGATGACGTCTAGTAAGCGGTGGTTAACGGAGGTCAGCGGTGGCTAACAACAGTCTATGACGGTCGGCGGTAGTTGAGAGAGGTCAACAGTGATTGGCGACGTTCAACGGTGGTCGGCGGTGGTCGACAGAGGTCGGCGGTCGTGGTCGACGGTCAGTGGTGGTCGAGGGCGATTGACGATGACGAGGATGATCTTGGACTTGAGCTCCTTCTCAAAACCTCAAGTTCTTTCTTAAGCCTCCTCCCTTTCATGTGAGAGGTGAGGCTCTATTTATAGTATTTTGAGTGCAATTAATGCAGGAATGTGAACCATTTTGGTCGGACGGCTCAGGAAGCTTCCCTTGATCAGATGACGTTTGATGGACATTTGAGTGCCTTAATGATGTCGGAATTGACAATCTTGGGCTCGTTGGATTCTTCTTTTTGAGACGCTCGATTCGACTATAAACTCGCTAGATTTGACATCCGTTTGACCTTTCAAATGCCTCCAAAAATTTTCTAGCAGTGGTTTAATGATTTGATCTGGGCTTGATCTCACTCAAATTGGACTAGTTTTTATATCATTGGGTCTGTCTCATCGAGCCGGTCAGTTTGAATATAATTTTTAAAATCGGAGCTCCAGATGACTCTTAATCAAAGTTTGAATGTCTCTTGTTCAAAAAAATTCACTGAGATTCGTGCTGGCTGATGAAAATTTGTTGGTGGCATATCAGGAGTTATTTATATTACTTGTTTCATTCAAAGATTTTGCCTAAAGGGTTAAGGAAAGATTTTTTTCTATGATCTCTAATTTTTTTCATAATAATAATTATAGGAAATAAATTCATACTATTGCTTGGGATAAAGTTAATAACCCTAAACGTTATGGTGGTCTTGGGCTTCCTTCTTTAGATACATTTAATACAATGTGAAAGTTTAAAATTATTTGAAAATTCTATAATTCTAATTCTCTGTTATCTAAATTATGTTTTGATCATTATTGTTCGATTTGGAATAACTCTTGTCATTTTATGCTCCCTCCCTTTTGGAAAGATTTAGTTAATGATGTGTCAGCCAACTTTTTTTGGAAATTATCTTTTTGGGTTTCATGTATTGTATTGGAAGTTGTCGGATGAGAATTTTGTCAGTTGTCTTTGAAAATAATTTAATTTAATATACATATATAATTTTGGTTCTGAAAATAATATTTTATTTTTTTTTTAGAAAAATGTGAACGAATAGATCTCATATATTTAATACATTGAGTAAGCAATCACGACATCACAAAAAATGTGTTGTCCCAGAAGATAGACATAATGTTTGGCGGTGAGCTCAACTATATAAACTAAATAATCTCTGACATATGTTTGGTCTGTGAACTTTTTATGTAATTGTTAGGTTCTTCTACCTAATATTGAAGATTAGATGTGGTTTATATTACCTAGATTTTTAATTTCCTATAAGGGCAAGTTCATATATTTAATTACATCTTAAATGACCAAAGTCACATAAGAAAACTCTCGATAATGATCAAAGGTTTTGTCTTCAAGGATTTAAAGTTTAGTTTTCAAGTTTGGAAATAAAAAAATCAAGTGGGCATAGACCAAGTGGGAACAATTATTTTGGAATTCATCAAACTTAATTTCACATTTTTTTTATTTATATTTTATTTTTTAAAATTATTTTAAGAAAAAAAATTATCATCTTATTAAAAAATATATTTTTGTATCAAAAATAAGTTTTTTGACTTTGAAATTTTTATGGGACATGTCTAAAGTGATTAACTTTAATTAGAGGTCATTTTGTGACATTTTATCTTTTATTTGCATTTCATAATTTTCTTAATTATTTAAATAAATAAAT
>NW_018164679.1:213557-220224 GCF_001263595.1 Phalaenopsis equestris
ATATAAATAATTAGTACTTCGTGAAAGTCATATCATTTTTGTCGAAGTAAAATTTGAGGAGAGAGTGAAAAATAAATAAAGAATGACAAGTATTTAAATTTTAACTCTTTAAACTTGTTAAAGTTATTTAATATTATTACTAAATTAAAAATATAATTAATATTCAATTGATATAATATATTTAATTTAAGAAAGACAATAATTTCAACATTTTATATGATATTAAAAATTTTAATAAAGTATAAAATCTATGAGCCTGGTGCATATTATAAAAAAGTAGGGTTGTGAACGATCCGATTCGAGTCGATCCAGAAATGACTCGAACTGAGATTGAAATAGAAAATTGGATTGTGGTTCGATTTTTGATCTGGCTCGAATCGGAACTTGGTTGATTGCGAGGAGGCTCAAATTATAAACGAGCCAGTTTGAATGTTTTTTTTTTTCGGCTCGTAAGTGTGGTCAATCAGACTCAAAAACATTCAATCTGGTTCAAACAAAAGACCGATTTGGCTTGAAAAAGAGAATAACTCAGCTCGAAATTGGATGAATTACAAATTTACAAGATAAACATAACATACAAAAATTAAATTATATATAAGTGACATAACATAAGATTTTTAGCTTAGAATAACTCAGCTTGAAATGGGATGAATACAACTAGATTATGGATTATGGCATAAAACATATATCATATATGTGGAGTAAGAAATAAAAATAAAGAGCTTTTGCTATCACTAAAACTAGAGAAATACCCAACTCCTAAAAAGAAGGAAAGAAACAAAAGAGAATAGAAAACTAAAATTTGAGCTCAGATAGAACATCCAGTTTCACGAAAGATAACACATCCAAGTCATTTTCAAATTCAATTTATAAGAAGTTCAAGTCTAAGAAACTAATATCAAAATCATTGTGATTGGAACTGTAAAAATATATTTTATCATATTTCAAAGAGTTTTGTATTTCATGACAGACATTTACCACCACTATAAGATATCAAACTCTGAATCAGAATATTTAGCACAAGTTTCTTCTAAATGTATTTTAAGGACAAACTTTTGTGGAAGTAGAAGTCCAATTGAATCAATGAAATCATACAATAATCCAATTAAATAATCAAATGAACTATTACTGTTTTGTGTGATGATTAATGCCCCAATTTGATGGTTGAAGGTATAGATGTTTCATTAAATTCTTTTCCAACATGTTATTTGTCCATAACATAATAAGAACACATCTCATAAAGTTTATATGTCATATTATCTTACTTTTCGTTGAAAATAACAATAACATAAATTTGGGGGTAGTAATAGTTAATGACGAATAATTTCATTCTATGATTCAAAATACAAGCATTTGAGAATAACATAAAACACTATTCAATACTTACTAAAATTTAACTTCACGATTTTTGACATATTAGATAGAAAAAGGAGTATCACATAAACACTCTCTATCTAATATTTTTTATAAAAATATTAAATTTCGCAGAAGCCTATTTATTGTAAGATAACTTGAAAAAAAAAATCTTAATTATTCGATAAAAAATATGAAATAATTTTTTGATCTTATCAAAAATTAATTCGAATCATTGTTAGATGACAATCATGCATTATTAAAGTCCTATAAAATATAAAAAAAAGCTTTGTAATAAAATGGAAAATATAGCATTTTTTATGTAATATTCCAGCGTGTTGGCACATCAATACATGATGAATTTATTGTTGACAAATCAATCCGCCTCGCAATGTCACCACGTTCGTGTAAGCGACTCGTGGATCATTTTATAAATTGGATCGACTCTCTTACTTTTTTAATCACCTTACCAATTTGCTTCAAGTAATCTTTCAAATATTTGTGTAGGACCAAACAACATCAAACCTTTCAAATATTCACCAATGCTAAATCGAAAAAATATATAAACATTTACCATAAAGAAGTAGAGAACTATAGATGCAACAGATGAGGAAAACCATAGAAGAAAAAATGCAAAATTGAGAAAAGGAGATTACATGATAGATCAACAAGAGGAGGTGAGGTCAAAGAAATAAAGATCAAGCAAAGAGCAAATGATACAACTAAATGTTTGTAGCTCGTCGGAATACCGGAGTTGCGATTCGGTACCTCACCTAGGGTTAGGGACATTAACAAGGGCAGGCGGGAGACCACAGAAGACCAGCACAGGCGACTTGACGTACAAAACAAAATTGAGAGCAACAGTGTGAATGAAAAGAATTTAGGGTTTAATGACTTAACTCTTGAGCCTTATTCACAAAAACCGTACTCCCGTATCTAAGAACCCGAGGGGTTGATCTCCACCGTCCATTTTCTAATTTTGATCAGATCGAAGTGCTGATCGAGTCAATCCAATAATAACTCGAAACCGGATAAAAAAAAAGTTCGATCTAAATGTTTGGCTTGCAGCTCCACTCATTCTAGTCATCGGGTCTCGATTCGAGCTTAAATTCGAATCAATTTTCAAACAAATAATGATCTTCGAGCTAATTTCTTAGCCCTACACGCAAGTAACAAATTTAAACTTGGGAAGAAAACCATGATTTCCTCCATTTTCATGATAAGATCAAACGAATTAGCAATACACGCCAAAGGATACAAATCAAATGGGAAACATCACACCGCAACAACAATAATGTATTCTCGATGTACTTCCGAATAAACGTTGTGCTATAGATTTCTTTTATATGAAACATTTATATACATATCACTCAATTCCTCTGCATTTATATATCTAACACCTAAACTTTTACCCATGAAAAATGTATTTCACATTTAAAAGTAAAATGATAATATTTTCTATAAAAGCTTTGGATGGTATAAAAATAAATAAATAAAATAAATAAATAAAATATAGATTCCATATACGAAATACATACAAATTTAGTGGTATATACATATTTAAAAGGTGAAATTGATATTTGGTCTAGTGGGCACCAAATATCGATCCCTGATGTGCTTGCTCCTGATTCGAAGAGCTCACGCCACAGGATTCGAATCCCTTACCTGAGAGATAGCGGTCAGGTATTCAGTCATGAGTTCCCTCGACCCTTACTATGGTTATCACCAAATAAAGATATATATAAATGAAAGCCGATCAACATTAAGGAGCTCACCTACCAAACCGCGAGCTGGTTCCACTGAGTCATCAATTACAACGGATAAATCCGACGACTTTGCCCATGATTTGGTGCAGCTTAAAAAAGAGTCAGAACTGGCGGAGCAGCATACAGCATAAGCGCGCCACGTGTCCCATGCATTTCAGAAAGACCACAATCCGGGCTTTAATTACCACGTCACCGCTACAGCAAGAAGCCAATCTCGGCTTCAGCAAAAAGATAATTATTTTAATTAAAACAATATTTAATATTTCCATCTGCGAAAAGCCAACAAAAATCATGAAGATAAAATATAATTATTATACAACTTAATAAACTATGGGTAAAAAATCGTCTCGACAGAGGAATCCATTATTATTTAATAAAAAACATATTTTTTATTAGATAGAAAGTAAGAACTTCGCAGGAACTGATAATCGAAGATATGTCTTATTAGTAATTATATTACTGCTAACAAACAATTCTCTGCACGGCACGCATTCCAATTACTGCAGCTGTTCCACGAATTGACTCGACTCGTCGTCCACCTCTTCATCCTCCCGTTCCGCCTCTTCAGCCGCCGTCCTCCGCCCTTCGCTGTCACCCACCTCCTCTCCTACGCCGGTGACGACCACGGCGTCGAGGAGCTCCGAGTTCTTGCGCTTCCGGCCATTGTCGTTGGAGTAAAGCTGGTCCAGCTGGTGGAAATAAGGACAGGTCTTGGAGTGCTGAGAACGTTTCCGGCCACTCTCTTTGCTTTTGCGGAAGTATTTGTTGATGTTCTCCCACTTTTCCTTGCATCGCTTAGCGCTCCGGTGATATCCCATTGCCGTCATGGCGGCGCTGACTTCCTCCCAAAGTGGGCCTTTTAGACCCGGCTCTTGGAATTGCCCGTCCAGCTCGCTACGCACCTGAATCAGCGCCTGGACTTCTATTTTAGGCCACCTGCTCGTCGAGATAAGCGGAGGAGAAATAAAGTCGCCTTCTTTGTCAACGGCGTCGTTTCTCTCTGAGGAAACGTTGGGGTAGGATGGAAGGTTAATGGTTTCTCCTGTTATTTTTTCTAGGAAACAGAGTATGGCTGATTCACGTGCGGCGGCGAGTTCGCGGTCATGCGCGCGAGCTACGGCCTCCCGGCGAGCCCGAGAGGCTTCCTGCTCCCGCCGGAGTTCTTCCTGCCCAACCCGCTCCTTGTCACGCTGCTCCATTACGTTGAGAAATTTTTGATGCAGGGCTTCCTGGTGACCCATCAGCTGTTTTAGCAGTCCTTCGAAGAATGCGGCGATGGACTTCATTTTCCGCCGTCGCCGTCGTCGACAGCGGCGGGAATGGTGTTGGGCTTTCTTGAGATTTGTCTGAGCTTCTCCGCCGGTGGAATTGTCGTCTTCGAGGCGGTAGTCGAGGTCGAATGCTGCGGTGACAGGGGGTATGAGAGGGTGGTCGTCGCCGGTGAGAGCTGAGCCAGAGCCGGTTGTTTGATTAGCTGCGTGGGTGGTGGTTTGGTTATTGTTGGCTGGTTCGGTGGCGGTGGAGTTGCTTCCGCCAGGTTTGTAGATGGCTTCAAGCTCACTGAAGAGTTTGTAGTTGTTGCCTGGATGGGAATTCTCTAGCTCCTCTGTTACTCTGCTTCGCTGAGCGAAGTTCAGCTCGGCTGATTCCTTGTCCTTGCACCGCTTGTTGTTGCTGTTAATGTAGTCTAAATCTAATGGCCGCCTGAAAAGATTAGCAAAAAAAATATAATAGAAGTATGGTTTTTGAATTTGGGATCTCTGAATATAGGCAGAAGTAATTTACCAAAATGGCTCCTTTATGGCGCAGCTCTCTTCTTTATGCCAAGAACGTAACCGGCTATCGGAGGCATTTTCGTCGTGAAGAATGCCTCCGGGAATATCGTTGTCGTTGTTGAAGGTATGGCGGCTACCGCTGCAGCTGCTGTCGTCGACGGCGAGCTTAAACTTCATATCGGCGGTGAGAAAATGTGGCGGGCCGCCAACGGAATTCTCTTGGTCATGTTCGTGGTCGAGGAGGCGGCGGTGATCATGTTGGTTACTTTGAAAGAGCTGAAAATGATGGTGGTGACGAGGCTGAGGTGGCGGGGTGAAGAGCTGTTGAGTTATGGGGATATTTGAGTTGAAATGAGGGAAATGAGGCGGCGGCGGCGGAGTTGGCTGCGAGTATTGGCTGGGATGGCGGTAGAAGGTGTTGATTAATCTGTTGGCCGGTGCTACGGCGGCGGGATGGTAGATTTCATGCCCGGCGGTGGTAACAGAGTTAGGTGTTGGGGGTGTGTTGGAGGAGATTGAGAAGAAAGAATGGGTGGAGCCATCCACCATGAACTGTTGGATCTCAGACACTCCTCCGAAACCCGAATGCATTTCTCTCGCTTACCACTGAATTTTCTGCTCAACTTTCTTTCTGTCTCCCTCAAAATTCTCTTTTTATTTTTTTTTCCTCCAGTGGGGATTGAAACGGATGAAAAATACCCTCCTTTTAGATCAACCAGTTGTACTTCAGAAGCTGATCTCTTCCAATCCAGACGCTCTCCAGCTTACTAATGCGGCCTTATTTACTGTTTCTCCAGAGCTCCTCTTGCCTTCTAGAGTTAGCTCTACTGTTCTCATCACTATCCTCTCTCTCTCTCTCTCTCTCTCTCTCTCTCTCGGGGTTAAGACAGACAGCTTCGTCTCAGGGAGAAGAAGACCTCCTTGTACACACACACGCTCCTGCTCTTTGCTGAAAACACTTTACCACAAAGAAAGCAAACAGCTCTCTGCTCTCGTTCTATGTCCTTTGCGGCCTGTTTCAGAAGACTTCTAACTAAAAAGAAACCTGTAAAAGAACAGTAAGAACAAAACTTAGCTCCTCCCACCCACCCTCCCCCTCTGCTCTTCTATCACTGCTATCTCCTCCACCCAGTAACACACTGGCCAAAGAAAAGCTTCAAGTATGGGTCAGGGACCAGGGAGCAGTGATAAACACACACACACACACCCTTCTCTCTCTCCCCTCTTTTTCTATCTCTGGGAAAAAAGAGAGCTGGCGCTCTGAAAGTTTGTAGGGGCGGTACTGTGTGACGTTGGCCTTAGCAAAAGCAGGGAACAATCTCCGGACGCCAACTTATGAGCCGGCTCAATGCCTCGTTCTTTGCATCTAACTTTCTGCATTCCATGTTTAATTAAATTTGTCATAAAATTCAGAATACCAAAAAAGTTAAAAATTTAAATTTGTCTGAAACCAGAGTTTAAACAGTTGCATTCACAAGTATTTTTCCTGTGTTTAAACAGTTGCTTCAACCTTGCTCGATAGCTCTACAGTATAATCATATTAGTGTGATTTATAAGAAAATGTTTTAAAAATTGAATTTTTAAAATCCACATATCTGGTTTTTTTAAATTATTTGTATGACAAAATGTGGGATATGCTGTGTTGTAGTTCTATTTGTTCAGTTAATATAACGAATTAGTTGGATCGACTTGACCGACTAACTTGACTGAGAAGCTGTTTAGAAAAAAAATCACTTTCAAAGCTGATTGATAAGAAGTAGTTAAGGCGATTTC
>NW_018164679.1:220324-223681 GCF_001263595.1 Phalaenopsis equestris
AAAGCTGATTGATAAGAAGTAGTTAAGGCGATTTCATCGTCTCTATGAGAATACACCTGAAAGAGTAAGTATATTGAATCTAATATGATACCCCCCTAGCTCTAATTGAACAAAGTCGCTTATTTGTCGCAACATTAAACGGGTTGCACATTCTTAAAGGAATCAATAATTAAGAAAATTCGTATAATGCCCACGCTAAAAAGGTCGTCTCTATGAGAAATACACCTGAAAGAGTAAGCATATTGAATCTAATATGATACCCCCTAGCTCTGATCGAATGAAGTCGCTTATTTGTCGCAACATTAAACGGATTGCACATTCTCAAAGGAATCAAAAATTAAGAAAATTCGTATAATGCCCACGCTAAAAAGTATCAATAAAAATAGATAAAACATCTCTCTTGACATAAATTTACCCACTTATAAATAAGAGCAGTCATTACTGAAAGAGGGATCGATTATCATGCATTGGAGAATCTTGATAATTCGCTCTCTATTCTCTAGTTCCAACCACACTACAATTCAAAGATTACCAAAATTTCAAAAAATAGATTAGAAAATAAATCATGAAATGATAAGTAGTTCGAAATGAACTCCCCAATTGGGCTCGTGAAGAACTTATGGTGAGCTCCTTGAATTTATCAAGCTCATGTGCATGGTTGCTCTAGTCAACAAGTTATATAATTTCGTGCTTAATAAAATTTAGGATCATTAAGAATTAAAAAATAGCACTTTAAAGTTGTATATTGAAAATGAAAAAAAGAAATTTGCATGCATACCACCTAATTCTTATGTATTTACATATCTATCACCACTTAATGTTAAGCTTATGCAGGAAATGTGTATTTCATTTCTAAGAAGTTAATATTTTTATATCTTTGATGTGATGTTTGAGTGTTGCATATAAAAATATGAAATTTTAGATGGTATATATGTAAATACAAAAGAATTACTGATTTTTATCAACGGACACTTATGCAATAAAGAGCATAAAAATTAAATTATTATAAAGGCTATTTTAGACGTCTACACCAATCATTATATATTCGGACACTTATTCGTGATGTCGAATTAAAATATTTAGATAGAAATGAACATCATTTCAAAGTTATTATTAAAATAGCATGCTATTAAAAATTATCATGATATTAGGATTTTTTTTAATGTTATATTAGGTTATTTGAAGAGAATTTTTTAAGTGTCATTTAAAAAATAAATTTCATGAAAACAGTGTTGAAAGAAGGCTATCAAATTTTCTTACACTCTCTATAACCAAATATGATCATATACATTTAAAAACAAAAAAAAAATTAGGGGCACAATATAACTAAGAATTAATAGATTTTGTGGGCTTCAAAGGCCTATATCTGAGGATCAGGTCATCCCATCTACTAAAGTGGTCAAGCTAAGGTCGCTTACCGAAGTGATCAAACTGAGCTCACTACCCGAAGTGGTCGATTTAGCCTGGTACGAATTGGCTGTTGAAGAAGATCATCATTATACACAAGGACATGCATCCATCCATAATTACATCACTATCTGACATCCGTGTCGTAATCTTTTCATGAAGACATTGCGAAAATGTTTAGTTTTGTACGAAATGTAAATTTATATTTATTTTCATCCATGTATAAGAGGGAGTTCAGAGGGGCTCTTAGGGGACCAACCTTTGAGATCTCAAAAAAGGACTCACGACTACAGGGCCTCTTGTTCTCACTCTCTCTAAACTTGACTATATCTCTACCTCTACATCTCTCTCACTCTCTCCCTCTCTGTCTCATTACTGGGAAGAAAAGACCTCTTCTTTGAGCCTTTCTTGACCTCCAGACTATCTTAAGAGAATATAGTGTGAGAAACACAAGCTTTAACAATACATTCATCATCTTCTTTCATACATTTCTCGTGAAAACAAAGTCTTTACCAAGTTGTGACAACTTACAAACAATATGAATCCCTATATCCTAAAAGGATTCAAAATCATAAAAGGTATGGTGAGCATAGAGGTCATGCTTAAACTCAGTAAGAGGATTCTGCTAGTATATGAAAGAAGAAATAAAAATGATAAAATTCACCAGAGAGTTTGTGACATAACTGATCAATGAGTTAAGGCAACAAGTCCTGAAAGCTATACAAGATTCAAGACAAGAAGCATCCAGACCTTGTTCTAGGGCTCATCCTAAGACACATACAAAATTATTAAAGTTGATTGTTCGCAGATGAGAAGTGTCAAGGCTAGGTAGTAGCCATCTTGGTAGGACCTACTAAAAAAAGGACCTAAATGGGTCCTTGATCTTAGGCTTGAAAAGAAGAAGAACAAAGAGATGAATCTTACGTCCCACATCAAGCACCTTTTAAATACTTAAATGAAAGATAAAGAAGAAAAACACATTCTCAAGAGAGAATGCAAAAGCAGGGGCACCAAAGAAGTTCAAGGCTCCTTCTCTGGAATCTTATAATGGGAATTCAGATCCTATTGATTATGTATATTCTTTTGACTTAGCTACTCAACTATTAAGGGTAAATGATGTCCAAAATTATCATTTATTCTTTATGTTGTTTAAATTATAACGCTTTCATTGGTTCAAAACCTTACCTGCATTTGTCATCACTTCCTTAAGGGAGTTTGATACACCTAAAATATATAGTATTTTTAGACGCATTTTTATACCTATTTTTGAGATATTGCACTTTAATGGGAGGTATTTGTGTGTTTTTCTTTCAGGTACAAGTAAAAAGATGAAAAATGCTAAAAGGAGTGAAAAAGATTAAATTTGAAGCAAAGAGGTGAAAATTGTGCTAAAGTGTTTTGGCGTCTAAGCGCTAGATTCGGCGCTTAAGCGCCGGTTAAACAGAGAAGGCCGCGTCTAAGCGCCAGAGGCCCCGCACTTAAGTGTCAGAAGCAATTATTTGGTGGTTTTCTTCATTTTACTGAAATTTCGAGAGCTATTAAAGCACATTTTGGCTAAAGAGGGTGGTTATGACCACTAGAAATGAAAATATTATTAAAAAACTTATGAAAGGATGCATCCTTTGGAGAATACATCAAATTGAGACACATTTTGAAGAGTTATCAAGACACCTCTTGAAGATTTATAAAAGAAGGAAGTTAAGACTTTTTGAAGTGTGCTTGAAAGTTCTGAAAAGTTTTGGAAAGGAGAGAGTTTTGGAGAGATTTTCAGGTACCACAAATTTACTTTATCCTTTTTGTTTTTAGTTTATTTTGAGAGTGTTGTAAAAAAGAAGAGATTCAAAGGAACTTCAAGAGTTTTGTGGAGGATTTGAGATAAGTTTTTATCTTTTGTTTTAAACTGCTTTTGGTTTTAATTGAGACTTCTTGTTGGTTTGACAATGATTTCTA
>NW_018164679.1:223802-225101 GCF_001263595.1 Phalaenopsis equestris
TGAGAGTATTGATCTTTAATGTTGGAAGAAGTTGTGATGATTTAAATCCATGAACTTCATTTACTTCTTGATTTGGCCTATCCAAATGTTAAAATTTGTTGTGAGAATATGTAAGAACTTGGCTGGTATTGTCTCGATCAACAATTGAAAAGAATCACATGAGGTTGTATGAATGAGAATGTAATTCATATGATTTAGTGCAAATAAATAGAAAAATAATCATTGAAGGGTGTAGAGTTAGAGGACTTTAAAGTGACAGTTTAAAGCCCCCAACTTGGTTTATTGTTTTAGGTTATGATACGAGATGTTAGGCTGGTATCTTCCCTGCTTAGTCGGTCTTCAGAACTATTTAAACTTTAAATTAGTCAATGTTCTTTATAGCATCTCTAGTAAGGGTAAAGAATATAATTGCTTCTATTTGGCACAACACAATTTGCATATTTCCGCAACAAAATTCCTATATTTATTACTGATTCATGATAAAGAGAAAGATATTTTCAAATTTAGTGCTTTTCTTTTACACAAACTCAGGTTATCCTTTTAAATTGTTATTGTTTTGTCAAAATATCAAAAATACCAAAAAGATTTAAATTTTATTTACTGCGAATATATCTCTAGTTTAAGTAATTGTCTTTTTAAGATAAAAAATTTGCCGTTCAATAGAGCATATTGTATATTTCCCTGTGGATTCGACATTCAGGTCTTAATCAAAAAGTCATATATTACTTGATAACGATATGTATACTTGTGTAGTATCCCAATTCAAGTTTTTGACTATATTTTTGAAAGCTAAATTACTGCATAACTTCGGGTCGGGTCAAGTTTTTGACGCCGTCTCAGGAGAATTAAATTGACATAAAACACTCAGAAAAACAATACACATTAGGGGTGCAACAAGTTTTTGGCACCGTTGTCTGGGATTAAAATCTTCAAGTAGTGGTGTCATTTTAATTGAACTTATAAGACTTAGATTTGGGAATTATAGTGTTATTATAGTGGTTGAATTATTGTGAGGGAAATTAATTGATTTAAAATCAAATTTCTATTTTTAGAAAGTTTTATTTAAACTTTAACAATTATTGTATTTTTATTTTTTGTGTTTTATTTTATTTTTTTCTTAAGTTAGTGTATGTGTAGTTCAGATTCTGAAGGACTATTGCCCTACGATTCTGAATTAGAGAGAACCGTTAAAAGAATAAAAAAAATTAAAAAAAAATAAAAAATCTTGAAAAATCTAAAAAAATTACAGAAATGACAAATCAAAACAATCAAAATGCTGAAATTCATCAAGAGTTTAGA
>NW_018164679.1:225236-226647 GCF_001263595.1 Phalaenopsis equestris
GTGCACTACATTTAAATATGATGGTGTATCAGATGATGTCATAAGACTTAGGTTATTTCCTTTCTCGTTGATGGATAAAGCTAAGATGTGGTTGCATTCATTATCACCTAGATCTATCAAAACTTAAGGTGATTTAGCACAGAAATTCCTTGCTAAATATTTTCCACCATTGAAAACTGCGAAGCTTAGAAATGATATTACATCTTTTAATCAGTTTGAAGGGGAATCTATTTATGAAGCTTGAGAACGATTTAAAGAACTCTTAAGAAAGTGTCCACACCATGCTATAACAGATTGGTTAATATTTTAAACTTTTTATAATTGATTAGTTGGATCTCTTAGATCTATTATTGACGCCACTGCGGGTGGTTCATTGATGTTAAAATCATTTCATGACATTTATGCTTTAATTGAAGAAATGACTACCAATAATTTTTAATTCCCTTCTGAGAGGGTGAATCCAAAGAAAGTATCCAATATTTATGAATCTGATGCATTTATTATATTAGCAAATCAAGTTGCTGCATATTCAAGGAAGTTAGATCAATTTGAAATGAATTTTTCTCAACCAATTTCTATGATTGAAGATAATTCATTAGGCAAAATGGTAGATTTTCAAGAATCATTAGAAACTTTGAATGCTATAAATGACAAGCAGAATAATCTATATTCAAATTATCATAACCCAGGTTGGAAGAACCATCCCAACTTTTAACTGAAATAATACTACGGGTGGTAATAATCAGCAATGGGGGAACAACCACGGAAACCCATTGGGAAATTGGAACAACCAAGGGAATAATAATTATAAAACTACTTATCCTCTAGGTTTCAATAGTAATACACAATTTAAGGAGAAGAAGTTATCTATAGAAGAAGTGGTGTTACAAATGGGAATCAGTTACAAAGTCAAGGAGCTACAATTAGAAATATTGAGAATTAACTTGGACAAATTGCAAATTCATTAAGTAATAGATCTCAAGGAACACTTTCTAGTAATACTGAAACAAATTCAAAAGATCAGAATAAAAAGCAAGAAAAAGCCGTTCAACTTAGAAGCAGAAGAGAGTTTGAAGGTACGATTCAAAAAGAAACTGAAGTAGAGAGAGAAGAAATTGAAGAATCAAAAGAGGACGCTTCAAAATATTCTGAAAGACCTATTTCTCCACTTAAAATTGCTTTATAAAAACCACCAACTCCATTTCCTAAGAGACTTCGTCAACAGAAGTTGGATAAGCAATTTTCAAAATTTCTAGAGATTTTTAAGAAGCTTACAATTAATATTCCATTTGCTGAAGCCTTAGAACAAATGCCGAGCCATGTAAAGTTTATGAAGGATATTCTTAACAGAAAAATGAAGTTTGAAGATAATAAAACTGTTGCACTTAGTGAGGAGTGCATTGCTATAATT
>NW_018164679.1:226903-227705 GCF_001263595.1 Phalaenopsis equestris
GTTGATTTCATTGTGCTAGATATGAAGAAAGATAAACAGATACCCATCATTTTGGGGAGACCTTTCCTAGCTACAGGAAGAGCAATGATAGATGTGCAGAAAGGGAAATTAACAATGCACGTGAATGATCAAACTATTACTTTTAACATTTTAAGATCAATGAAATATCCTACAAAAGGTAAAGATGATGAATGTTATAGAATGAGTGTTATAAGATATCAGAGTGAATGCCATTTCAGAACTAATTATGAAGAGAAATATGAAGTACAAGATTTGGAATATGAGCCAGAAGAGGAATTAGATCAGTGTGAAGATCTTTTTAAGGAAGATGCAAATTATGTTTGAAAAAGTTTTGAAATTTTGGACACGATAGACAAAGATAAATCATTTTGTCCATCAATTAAAAAACCTCCAGAACTTGAGTTGAAGTTACGAACTTGACCTCCAGAACTTGAGTTGAAGTTACTTCCTGATCATTTAAAATATGCCTTTTAGGAGATTCCTCTACTTTAACTGTTATAATTTCTCCAAGTTAATGATGGAAGAAGAAGATAGATTGATGAAAATTCTGAAAAATTTTAAGAAAGCCTTTGGATGAACAATAGTTGATATTAAAGGAATCAGTCATTCAATTTGTATGCATAGAATTCATATGAAAGAGAATTGCAAACCCATGGCTGATCGTCAAAGAAGATTGAATCCTATTATGAAAGAAGTTGTTAAGAAATAAATTTTAAAGTGGTTAGATGCTGAAATTATCTACCCTATTTCAGATAGTGCATGGGTTAGTTCAATTCATTGC
>NW_018164679.1:228392-233974 GCF_001263595.1 Phalaenopsis equestris
AGAAAATGGTATGGAAGTAGATCCTGCTAAAATTCAAGTGATCGTTAATTTACCTTATCCAACAAATGTAAGGAAAATTATGAGTTTTTTAGGACATGCTGGATTCTACAGGCGATATATTAAGGATTTTTCTAAGACTGTTAAGCCTTTATGCCACTTAATGGAGAAAGATGCAATTTTAAATTTTGATGAAAAATCAAATTTATGGTAGCAGAAGGAATTGTATTAGGTCATTGGTATGGAAGTAGATCCTGCTAAAATTCAAGTGATCGTTAATTTACCTTATCCAACAAATGTAAGGAAAATTATGAGTTTTTTAGGACATGCTGGATTCTACAGGCGATATATTAAGGATTTTTCTAAGACTGTTAAGCCTTTATGCCACTTAATGGAGAAAGATGCAATTTTAAATTTTGATGAAAAATAAGGATGCTAAACCTAGACTTTTAAGATGGATTCTTCTTTTGCAAGAATTTGATTTTGAAATAGTAGATCTAAAGGGAACTGAAAATCAAATTGCTGATCATTTGTCCAGGCTTGAGTTAGAAATACCACTCTATTTTGAAAAAGAAATTAATAAACATTTTTCAGAGTAAAAATTATTCAATATTAATCAGTGGTGTGTTCAGTGATATGCCGACATTGTGAACTTTCTTGTTACTGATATTATACCTTATGGAATGACATACCAACCGAAGAGGAAATTTATTTCTGAAGCTAAGACTTATTTTTGGGATGACCTATTTTTATATAAACAAAGGAAAAATCTTATTATTCAAAGATGTGTGCCTTTATAAGAAACTTAGAGAATCTGATCATTCGAAGATGTGTACCATTAGAAGAAACTTATAAAATTATCTAAAAATGAATTTTGGCTAATTTTGGGGGACATTTTGGTGTTGATAAAACATCATATAAAATTTTACAATCTGGATTCTATTGACCTACTATTTGTAGAGATGTTAATGCTTATATTAAAACTTGTGATATATGTCAACAAGTAGGCAATATTTCTAGAAGAAATGAGATGCCCCTCAATTATATGCTCGAAGTTGAAATATTTGATGTTTGGGGATTAGATTTCATGGGACCATTTATACCATCTTTCGGGAATTTATATATTTCATGGGACAATTTATACCATCTTTCAAAAATTTATATATATTGTTAGCAGTGGACTATGTATTCAAATAGATAGAAGTTGTTGCTTTACCTCGATGTGATGCTCAAAGTGTTGCAAAGTTTTTGAAAACAAACATATTTTGTAGATTTGAGATGCTGAGAGTTATCATAATTGATGGGGGAAGTCATTTCAGAATACCATAATGGATAAATTTTTAAGGAAATATCATATAAATTATAAAATTATTACTGCTTATCATCCTCAGATAAGTGGTTTGACTGAATTATCCAATCGGGAAATCAAAAGAATTATGAAAAAATATGTGAATCCAACAAAAATGGATTGGTCAGTCAAAATTGACTATGCTTTATGGGCTTACAAGACTGCATATATAACTCATATAGGAATGTCTCCATATAGGCTAATATTTGGAAAAGCTAATCACTTACCAGTTGAACTAGAGCATAAAATATATTGGGTGATTAAATAGTTCAATTATAATTTGAAAAATGCTGGAAATGCTGGTGAAAAAAAATTATTACAATTAAATGAGCTTGAAGATATAAGGAATGAATCTTCCGAAAGTGCTAAGATTTACTAAGAAAAGATGAAGAAGTGGCATGATCGAAGGACTCTTACTAAAAATTTTCAGTCAGGGCAACAAGTTTTGCTATATAATGCAAGGTTAAGATTATTTCCAAGCAAACTTATGTCCAGGTGGATGGGACCATTTGTTGTGATAAAAGTTTATCCATATGGAGTTGTGGATATTAAAGATCCTAAGACTGATAAAATGTTTAAAGTGAATGGTCATAGACTGAAGCCTTATTTGTAGGGGATCAACATAAATTTAATGAAGGAATGATGTTGGGTCAACCATAATAAGCACTGGTTATATCGGGCTGACGACGTTAAACCAAACGCTTTGTGGGAGGCAACTCATAGTTATCGGTGTGTTTTGCTTTGAATATTGTTTGTGTGTGATTAAGAAAATTGGGGTAGTGTTTTTAAGACTATTATGTTTTAGCATTGATTTTAAAGCTTTATTTAGTAACCTAGACATGTTAGAATGAGAATTTGGACGTTTAGTCGACTGGTGCAAAAACGTGCACTGGCTCTTCTGACGCCAATGTGCACTGGCGCTTAAGCGCCAATATTCGGCGCTTAAGCATGGCAATTAAAAACATGTGCTAAATTAAGATTCTAGAATAATTAACTACCAATTAGTTTATAAAAACATGCCAAGACAGTTCCAAGACGTGCCTAGAAGTTATTAGAAAGATTTAGGCCTATAAATAGAAGGGTTTAGTGAAGGAATTTCACCCCAGATCATTTTCAGTCCTAAAGTCTATAAGAGAAAGAGAAATTTTGATAAGATGTCTTCATAGGAGATGAATTTGAAGAAGAATAAAAAACCATGAGGAAGAGATTCATTAGTCAAAGTTCATAAGAGATGTATAACGGTTTCTTAATCATTAGTATCGAAGGAATATCAGAAAAGATCAACGAAATTGAGACTATTATGACTCTACTTGAGACCAAGGTAATTGAGATTCACGCACATCTTGAGCATATTGGATGACAATTGAAAATGCAATTTGACCATACTAGTTATATAAAGGAAGCGGATAAGGAAATGTTTCTTAAGCAGAAATGGATTAAAGAAGATAGTAACAGAGCTCGTAACCACCGTCCGTTTTATCAACTTTATATTATGATTGCCCCAGGAGAGATTAATGAAAGACCGGAGTTTGTCCCATCAAAATGAAGAGTGGAATTAAGTTCTATGTCTGAGTTTGTTTGTTAGGAGTCATTTTGTTTATGTGTTATTGTTTAAGTCTTGTTTAAGTCTTGCTTTTTAGTGTTTATCCTTTTTGTATTTAATTGTGAATGTTTGTTAAGTGTTCGTGCTTAGAAAATTTTCTCATCCAAGACTACTTTGAGTGGGAATTAAGTGTTATATGCATTTGTAATTATTTGTGAGGAGTGGGAATTAAGTGTTATATGAATTTGTAATTGTTTGTGAATGTAAATATACATTTGTTTGTGTGAAAATTAGTGTTATTTTTAGCCTCAAATTTAATTGAGTTATATAGAGAATTTTGAGAGAGAGGAGAGTTAAAGGAGATGAAAATAGTCATCTAAGTGTTATGAGACCATTTAGGGGTGGTATACTTAGACAAATAGTGCATTTTACTTACGTTCAAAAATTTCAAAAATCGTGTACTGGCGCCTAAGCGCCACATCTCGCGCTTAAGCCCGAAGTAAACCGAGAGGCAGGCGCCTAAGTGCAACTTATCCATGTTTAAGCGCCGATTCATGAAAATCGATTCACGAACGGTTAAAAGTGAAAAATTAACCCAAAAATTTTCATTTCTCACCCTCCCGTCACCTTCAACCTCTCCAAAATTGTGATTTTGGAGAGCTAGGGCACACTATTAAGTGAAGATTTCTTGGTAGAATTAAGAAAAATTTGCTAGATTCAGATTTCTTTAGGTGAGAGCTTTACTTATATGTAAAAATTTTGTATTTTCACCATGTATTTTGAGTACATTTAGAAGAATCTGAAAATTCACTATTCATGGTGAAAAATGAGGAAAAATATATGGAATTTGCATAGGAAGTGTAGTTTATGCTTATAGAAGTTTAGTTTAGTAGTGTAGACTTGATTTTTAAAGTTATTTTTGGAATTTTATAAAATTATAGAATGGCATTAAGAATGAAGAGGAGCAAAGGAAAGAGCCCTTTTGATTCGAGCAAATTTGTGAGTTCAAAAGCTCAAGATAGGTTGATTCAGGAGCGATGTTTCAAGAGTCCAGGTGGAGAGGTAGAAGACCTGATAGTCCGTCGACAGTGGGAACAATTCTGTTGTTTCTCTGCCGTCGCAGTGATTTCTGTTATAAAGGAGTTTTATGCAAATCTCCCAGAGGCAAAAGACGATCGAGTCATGGTTAGAGGGAAGTTGGTACCTTTCACTTAAGAGGTAATCAACTTGTTTTACAATTTGCCACCGAATACTTTATGTTTTTATGTGAATTATAGTCCAACTGAGACGGATCTAGATGATATTATTTCTTATTTGACTGTTGGAAGAGGACTCTGGAAGATCACAAATGAGAGGAGAGTCAATTTTTCCACATCAAAGTTAAGTGCACCATCGAAAGTATGACACTATTTTATTTCTGCCCATCTATTATCAACAAATCACCTCAGTGAAGTTACCAGAGAAAGAGCGACATTAAATAATTGTATCAAGGAAGGAAAACTCATCAACATAGGAGCTTTGATATTTCGGACTATCATCAGTTCTGCCACTGTTGCTACTATTGCAGGTCTGGGTTTTGCTTCCTTGATCTTTTCTTTTCTTTATATGAGCAGGCTGGAGTAAGATATGATAACTGGGAGGAATTACTGTTGCCTCTAAAGCTCATTACAAAGGTGAATGTGAAGACGTACTTTGAACATTCTATAGTTGGCTGGAGAGGAGGATTTTCAAGGAGTTATGCAATGGAAATGTCTGCTGCTTCTACCTTTGTTGCTTCTATTTCTAGACTATCTACCTCACGTGCTTCTACTTCTAGAGGTGAGTCTACTGAGACCCAAGATCAATTAATACAGATGATGATGGAACAGATGATGATGGACAATATTTGATGGACAATATTAATTATACCGCTGATAAAGTTCAGAATTTAGAGCATTTTGCGGAAAGTACTAATAGGTATAATAGAAGAAAAAGTAATTATGAAGAGAAATTTCACTCATCTTTGGAAAGCCTCATTAGGGGTAACCCGGAAGTACAATATCCTCCATATCTACAATACCCTGATTATGAGCCTGCAGATGTTTGGGATAGCAGTGATTCTAAGAATGATGAGTAGGACTATGAGATTTATTTTTATGTTTGTATTATGATATGGACTATGTAGTCTAGGTAGCTACATTTGCATTTATGTGTTTATTTGGACCTGAGACATGTGATGTGATGTGTTTTTATGCTTTGGAACTGAGACATGTATGCTTAAGTGTTAGTTTAGATTTTGTGATGTACGAGACTATTATTTTGTTTAATTGTATTGTGATGTTGTGTTTTGTTAGTAGTTTGTTTTAAAATGCTAGGTTAGTAATTTTTATTGTGTGTTTAGTACTGTGTTAGTTAGTTAAGGATTTAACTTGATTCTATGTCTTTTGAAAAGTTGAAAATCTTGCTACCCTGTAATTTTCTTTTATCTTGTTAGTGTGTTTGTTTTATGTTGACTGTGAAGTCAAAGTTAGTGTATTAGTTTATTTTTATGTTTGTACCCACTACTTAGAAGTCTACTGAGTCTCTACATGTTAAATTAAAAAGAAAATGATAGAAGATTAATCAAAAATTAATTTTACTCATGTTTTTAGTTTTATATTTGTATACTTAGGATATAAAAATTCCTGTAAGCATGTTCTTTCAATTTTCATTCCT
>NW_018164679.1:234077-240414 GCF_001263595.1 Phalaenopsis equestris
TTAGTAATGAAGAAAAACTTTAAGTTAAAAGTTTTTAGTGTAGAAAATGTTTAATATAAGTAACTATCTTTAGTAAGAAAAATTATATTTTTGAAAAATTTAGAAATTTAGACTTTTATTTTTAATACTTAAATTTCTTTTGTTAAAAATAATCTTCAAAACTATTATTATATTGATAAGTAAAAGATTTATTTCAGGACTTTCCTTTAGGAAAGGAGACGTGAAATTCAAAACCATTAAAGGCCTATCCCGATATAGTAGTCCTTGCTTGAAAAAGAAAACGAGAAAAAAAAAAAAAGAAAAAGGAAAAAAAAAGAAAGAGAAAAAAAAGTAGGGGAGGAGAAGCTTGAGGATTAGTCCCTAATCAAAAATTAGTTCCACATTTGATCTTTTTAAAGTATAAGGCTTGAGAAACTGTTAAGCTTAAAAATATAATATAGTAAGTAAAATTATTCTTAATAAAAATTTTTAAGTAGAGATAATAAAAGGACTAAAATCTAAACTTGGAGAATCTATAGTATTTCTGAATTAGATATGAACTCATATTTTCATCTTTCTTAACTTTAAAACTTTTTAAAGTTTAAGTTTGTCTCATTTACTGAATATTCTTTCTAAATTGGACTAATATATTTCTAAATCTAAATTTTAGTAAGTCCTGATAAAACTCATATACATATCATACTTATTTAGTTTTTAAGGATTGAAGTGTCACTTCAGGACAAGTAATATTTTAAGTTTGGGGGATTTTCATACACCTAAAATATATAGCATTTTTAGATGCATTTTCATACCTATTTTTGAGATATTGCGCTTTAATGGATGGTATTTGTGTTTTTTTCTTTTAGGTACAAGTAAAAAAAGGTGAAAAATGCTAAAAAGAGTGAAAAAAGATCAAATTTGGAGCAAAGAGTTGAAAATAGTGCTACAGTGTTTTGGCGCCTAAGCGCTAGATCCAACGCTTAAGCGTCGGTTAAATAGAGAAGGCCGCGCCTAAGCACCAGAGTCCCCACGCGGAAGCGTCAGAGGCAGTTATTTTGCGGTTTTCTTCATTTGGTCAAATTTTGAAGAGATATTTGAGGCACCTATTCGCTAAAGAGTGTGGTTATGACCACTAGAAAGAAAAATCCTATTAAAAGACTTATGAAATGAGGCATCCTTTGGAGAATACATCGAATTGGGACACATTTTGAATAGTTATCAAGACACCTCTTGAAGATTTATAAAAGAAGGAAATTAAGACTTTTTAAAGTGTGCTTGAAAGTTCTGAAAAGTGTTGAAAAGGAGAGAGTTTTGGAGAGATTTTCAGGCACCACAAATTTACTTTATCCTTTTTATTTTTAGTTTATTTTGAGAGTGTTGTAAAAGAGAAGAGATTCAAATGAACTTCAAGAGTTTGGTGCAGGATTTGAGATAAGTTTTTATCTTTTCTTTTGAACTACTTTTAGTTTTAATCGAGACTTCTGGTTGGTTTGACAATAATTTCTACTTTTAAACTAAAGTGTGGTTTTATTTTCTCCATGGATTCTGAGTAGTTTTCTTTATCTTTCTCCTTAAAATAAGTTGTAATGATTTAAATCCATGAACTTCATTTACTTCTTGATTTGGCCTATCCAGATATTAAAATTTATTGTGAGAACATGTAAGAACCAGGCTGGTATTGTCTCAGTCAACAATTGGAAAGAATCACATGAGGTTGTATGAATGAGAATATAATTCATATGATTTAGTGCAAATAAATAGGGAAATAATCTTTGAAGGGTGTAGAGTTAAAGGACTTTAAAGTAATAGGTTAAAGCCCCCAACTTGGTTTATTGTTTTAGGTTCTGATACAAGATTTTAGCCCCTAGGTGGAGGGAATCGAGGGAACTCTAGAGTGAGAGCTGGTATCTTCATTGCCTAGCCGATCTTCAGAACTATTCAAAATTTAAATTAGCCAATATTCTTTATAACATCTCTAGTAAGGGTAAAGAATATAATTGCTCCTATTTGACACAACACAATTTGCATACTTCCGCAACAGAATTCCTATACTTATTACTTATTCATGATAAGGAGAAAGATATTTTCAAATTCAGTGCTTTTCTTTTACATAAACTCCAGTAATCTTTTTAAATTGTTACTATTTTGTCAAAATATCAAAATACCAAAAAGATTTAAATTTTAATTACTGCGAATACATCTCTAGTTTAAGTAATTGTCTTTTTAAAATAGAAAATTTGCCGTTCAATAGAGCATATTGTGTATTTCCCTGTGAGTTTGATATTCAGGTCTTAATCAAAAAGTTCTATATTTTAATAAAAAAGTTCTATATTTCTTGATAATGATACGTATACTTGCATAGTATTCCAATATATAAATTAAAGAGTTAAATTCCTATTTTCTTTAGGATCAAGTTTTGACTCTGTTGCAAAGTAAGGAAATATAAGTGAAAATATAATTAGAGACATTGTTATACTATTGCATAAAAGTAGTAAATAAGGATCAAGTTTTTGGCGTCGTTGCCGGAGATTAAAATATTGTAGTAGCGGTGTTAACTTCAAAAATCCTTACATATAAAAATATCAAAGTTCAAGCACATGTTCATAACCAAGTTCTCTAGCATGCAAAGGCAGCAAAAAAAACTCTCAGGCTTTTCTAAGGATCCATCAAGATCCCAATGAAATCCTCAAAAGCTTTATTGCACTCATCAAATAAGAAATAATGGATGTTCACGACCTGAAACCTATTGTTGCTCACGCAGTCTTGGCTCAACTCTGCATAAAGGTTTGCTCAAGTTTCACTTGGCATACAAAAACTAAGTCTTTGGTTGAGCTCTTGGAGCTTATGAACAATCACATTTTTGTTAAGGAATACAATTCCTAATTGGCTCCTCCAAACTACATGAGCTCAAAGTAAAATTTAAGAACCAATCTTGTGTAGTCCACGAGAACCTGAGGAATTGCTTTGTCAGCAGGATTTTTCAAAATGCTCCTAATTGGTCATTTTAACAATAAGAGCAGGAAAATACTGATAGAAGATTGGTCGAAAGGAACCTAAGAGAATGTAGGAACCTCCTCAATTCTCTCATATCATAATCACACCATTAAAGGCAGTAATGGCCAAAATCCAAGTGGTTATACATACAAAAGACTTCTTCAAAAAGCCATTCCTCATAAATGAGAGAACTCGTACGTGTGATCTCAACATATATTTTGTGCATCATAGGAATCATGATCACGATATGGAGGAATGCTAACATCTCCACAACCTCATCTAGAAATAGAAAAATCAGAAAAGTTTAAAGACTTCAAGGAACTTGATGCCAAAAATTGAAGGTGGGAAAGGTGCCTATAGAAGACACCAACAATGAGCCCGCTCCGACGAGGTTGGTAATTGTCACTATCATCATATCAACCATCTTTAGAGAAGATGAATCTAAGGATTTATGAAGGTATTTCTTGAAGCAGTTAAAGATAAGGGAGATCCACTCAACCACTTTGGTTATGTGTGCAACACCAATCCATCTCCTATCACTTTTACAAACATTGATCTACCTTTTGGCAAGAAACCCTTCAATGATGGTATCGTAGTGACCATGATGATCATTGACTATCAAAATCGAGAGTATCCTACTTGAAATAAGAGCTTTGTCAATGGCCCTTTTAAAGGAGTAGTTCATAAAATGACCATAACCACTTATCAACTTGCTCTCACCCTGGATCCAGTCTATGTGTTCTTCGACAAAAGAAAAGAGGCATGTGTAATATTCACTTTGCTGTGATGCAAGGAGGAAACTGCTAAAACACTATTTTGGATAACTTCATCAATGTGGAAGCTCCTAATGTGTATAATGCATCTTTGGCAGAGCGATACTGAGCACATTTAAGATAATAAACATCCAAATGTCATGTTATTGTAATGTTTTTGGTTGGAGGAGAAGTCATCACTATTTGAGAAAATTTAATCTAATCTTAACTTCCTATCTATGAGCTATGGAGAATGTATAAGAAGACCTTCTTTAGCTTGGAAATAATAAAGGCAATGGCCTGAAAGTAACTGAGTTTATATAACTAGTACCTATTTTTGAAGAAGAAGGAGTTAGAACCTTCCAGACCATTTTTATTTCAGCATAAACCATCAAAACCAACCATTGCCATCTTGAGAGGTCATCGTGATGTATTTTGCATGGTTGTCCAATGAAATGTCTGGAATCGACAATGAAATTACCTGTTACTGGCAGAATGAGAATTCAAAAGTCAATCCCATCAAGTAGAAGATGAGAATTGTGGAGAACACCATGACTCATCCTATTTAGTAAGAAATTTTGAAGTTTGCTAGACGCCAACCTCATTCCAGAAGTGCATCATCCCGACTGGATTGGTCTCACCAATATAGTGATTTTGTGAAAAGTTAATAATAATTGGTGATTGTGCATTGAATTTACCAACCTCAATGTTTTATGCCCAAAAGATAGCCACCTACTATCCTAAATTAACATGTTGGTAGACTCTTTAATAAGGCATTCGTTCATGAGCATTTTGGATACATTCTCCAAATATCATCAAATCAAGATTCACCTTATTAACGTAGAAAGAACAATCTTCATCACCAAGTATGATGTATATTGTTACAATGTAATACATTTTTGTTTTAAAAATACTATTACAGCTTATAAAAGGATGATAGATGTAATTTTTATGAAATAAAGAGGAAAAAATATTGATACTATATACAAGCTCTAGAAGAAACTTTTAGTATTCTAAAGAAGTTAAATATAATGCTTAATTCAATGAAGTGTACTATCGAGACTAGTTTAGAAATATGTTTTGGATTAATACTCACACCAAAGGTATCAAACTAAATCTTGAGAAGGTCTAAGCCATACCAGATATGTTGGCCCCAAATAATCTCAAACTAATGATAACCCTGACTAGGTGAATAACTCGAATCAATTGATTATTATCATAATCTAGTGATTGATGTTCTCCATTCTTTAAATCTATAAATAATTCTAGTAATTTTTATTGGATCAAAGAATGTAATCAAGCTTTATACAAGTAAAAGTTATATTATCATTAACTCTTTTGTTACAAAGCCTAAAGATAAAATAAGATTTTTTCATCTATGTGGGAGTTGGAAAAGAGGCCCTCAGTTATGTACTCATTTTCAAGAATAAAAAGAAACAATTTCTAATCTATTATGCGAGCAAAGTACTCGAGAGAGTTTGATAAAGATAGATGATAATTTAGAAGCTTTCATTAGCATTAACTTTTTCAGTAAGGAAGTTACCCCATTAATTTCAAGCCCATGTGGTACTTATCATAGTTTATCATCTTTTGAGAGTAGTACTGTCTCTGTCTGATCATTTGAGGAGACTACTTTAATGGTCAGGAAACATGTTTAATATAAACTATGCTCCTAGAGTGGCAATCAAAGCTCAAGTCATCACTAACTTCCTAGCTGAATTTTTTGAAAAACTGGTGAACAAATATAATAGTATTGAGGGAGGCAATTTATGAGCACCCTATAGAGAAGATGCTTCTAAAATCCTAAAGAAAAGTAGGCATGGACTTACACAATCCTTCTAAACTCACTTTGTATCATTCAATCTAGATCAACTTTGATGCAACCAACAATCAAGCTGAATAGGAAGCACTGGTTGGTGGATATTGAGATTCTCATTGAAAATTATAATAACTCATCTACTAGTAAAGTTTGAATCTCAACTAGTAGCAAATTAAATCAATGGATTGTTTGAGATGTGAAATAATGTTATGTGTATATATCTAATGAAAGCCACAGTTAGAGATAAACAAGCTCAAGCACTTCCAAATCAAACATATTTCACTGGAGGAAAACTAATTTGTCAACCTCTGACCAAAGGAAAATATGTTGAGATTTTCATACCTATTTTATATTATTTTTAATGATATTGCACTTTAAAGAAAGGTATTTTTGATGTTTTGTTGCAGGAATGATGAATTAGGGTCAATGGAGCAAAAAGACGCAAAAAGGAGCGAATTTGGAGCAAAAATGCCCAAAATGTGGAGAATTGCACTAGGGCGCCGACGGCGCCATCGCTACAGGACAAATTTTCCAAAAGGCCGCCGACGGCGCCATCGACGGTTATGTGACATGTACAGACGATTATGTGTACTTGTACAATGGATAAGGCCGGATTTTGGAGGGGTGCATAATAAACTCTTAAGAAAACTCATCCACATCTTTAAAGAGAACATTTTGGTTGAAAATTGTAAGCTTTTGGAAGATATAGGAAGAGAGACTTTTGGATTCCTGAAGGTTAGAAAGGACCCATTAGTGCGTAGAAAGCTTGCTAGAGCGTATAACTGTGAGGAAT
>NW_018164679.1:240925-249278 GCF_001263595.1 Phalaenopsis equestris
GAGAGCCGGTATCCTCCCAGCCTAGCCACAGAATCAGTAACCAAGCATAGGATTAGTCAATGTTCTTTATGCCTGGACCAAAGGGTAAAGAATAGGTATGCTCATATTTGGCACAATATAAATTGAACTAATTCATTTTATCCATTCATTATAATTTCTTGGCAAGGAGAAGAATGTTTTCTTATATATTGAATATCACAATTAAACGTTATTTTTTATAATTAGTTATTATCCAAATTATCTACTTATTTCAATTGCCTATTAGTGACAGATAAACAACTTGAACGTCGTTGTAGTTGAAGTATTACTTTTTATTAAATCTTAGTCCGTAGAATTCTATTTCTCCCTATGGGATCGATATCCAGGACTCCATTAGAGCCCTATATTACTTGAGCAATACGTATAATTGCATTGACACATTCGACTTTAACATTATTGAATATTATATCTATACATCTTTATTAAATCAAACATATATATTTAAAGTCGCAGTCAAGTTTTTGACATCGTTGCTGGAATTTAAATCTTCTAGTAGCGTCATCAAATTCTTGTAATTGTTGATTTACAAAAAAAGGTCGGTCAACCTCCTCTCAAAAGGAGAAGGAAAATATAATAAATGGTTCATCACCTTTGAGCAACCTGCTATGAAGAAATTCTAAAGTCACAGAATTAAAAAAATAATCCACTTAATTGGATTGATCCAATAAAATAATACTTATCATCTGGTACCATACCTGTAGAAGTGAAAGATCCTAGAAAGTATCAAATTAAGTCATTGAATTACATTATAATCTATGGAGAATAATGCAGAAGAATAGTCATTTCAATCTTCCTTAAAAACTTTAAAGAGGACTAGAAGACCAAAGTATTGTAAGAAGTCATTCATGAGTTTATCTAAACAATTAAACAAAATTCTTAGGCAAGGCCACTACTAGACTACAGTCAGGAAAGAGGTTGAAGAATTTTTCAAAAGGTGTAAGCAATGGCAGATGTTTTCTCCAATGTGGCTACAACTGTCATATAAATTACAACTGATAAAAAGTTATTGACCTTTCGTAGTATGGAAAATGGACCTCCTTGGATCTGTTTCTCTAAGCGAGGGATAGAGAAAATGAATACCTTTCATGATGAATTACTTCTCAAGATGGATTAAAGCTAAACCTTTGGCCAAAATCATGACTATGAATTGTCTTTATATATAGATACAACCTACTCATGGTTATTTTTAATGATATTAATACCCAATTTACGGACAAGAAGGTTAAAGAACTATACTAGCCAAGGAATATGCTTAAAATTCACATATATACATTATCCTAGAACAAACATGCTTGTGGAATTAAGCAACAAGCTTTCCTTAACTTACTTAAGAAGAAGATAGAAGGAGCAAAAAAAAATAAATGGGTCAAATTATTGCATTTAATGATATGGACACTTCACACTACACCCTCAACATCTACTGACCAAACCTCTTTCACCTATAGTGGGAGATTTTTGTCTCTCCACACCAAAGAAAATTTAGAAGACTTCTATCTAAATGACATAACATGACAATTAAAGAATAGTATGCTATCTCGAGATAATGAAATATGACCTTAAAATGGGCCTAGCCATTTAAATTATGAAAGTATTTAAAAGTCTATGGAACTAAGATTTTTTTTTCTTACCATATGGGTGTAAGATAAAGTTTATTTTATTCTAGGTAAAAAATTTTCATAATTAATATAATGAATTATGCTATTCATATTATAAGTTTGGGCTTTTAAGATTTTGAAGGTGAAGGAAGGATACAAGTTAAAATTTTGGAAGAATTTAGCTCAAAAGAATGAACTGACAATTTAATGATAGTGTGTCATGAAAAAGGTCCAAAAAATGGGATTTAATCATTCAAAAAAGAAGGTTCACCCAAAGCATGGTGGTTGAAGAACTTAAAAGAGACTGGTAGAGAGTTTTGATTAATCAAATGAGGTGGAGTGATAAGTTCAAGAATGATTAGTTTGATTAGTTTGAAGTTACCAGTAAGAAAAATTATTAGATAGAATTGAGGTCATATACTCTATAAGGAGTCCTAAGAGACGAACTAACCTAAGCTTTATTAATAATTTCCTCAGTCAGGATGCCCATGGGTTTTAGTCATTCAAGATTCATTAATATCTTTCAACTATAACCAACCTTATAACCAAACATCCTCCTTGAGCGCCATGATCATGGCATGTGAATGGTTTCTTAGTTTCAAGGTGGTTTGAAATGTCTTCATCAACATATTAGGTCATCCTCTCTAATTTTATGGGGTAAATTTGTTTATTTTATATGTCCTAGTCCTTAACACTAATTAGGGTACCTATTAGACCAACTTAGGATTATATACTTTAACTAACTTAGGAAATTTGTTTGGGGCAATAACAAATTTCACCTTTATGTGGTTGGATGCTCCATTGATGTGTAAGATCTATATCTGGTTATCAGTAGTTTCTTCCCCGTTCAGTTTGCACAATTCAGAGAAATATGTTAAGAAATATAAAATGCTTGCACATTGATTTTGATCTACGTTACATAAAAGATGTCAACTCGCCGAGCTCCATCAACCACTTGAGGAGCTGATTGGAATGCCCATACATAAAAGATGTCAACTCGCCGAGCACCATCAACCACTTGAGGAGCTGATTGGAATGCCCATAGAGTAAGAATTGATTTAAGAGTGTAGTCAATGATGACCCAAACTGGATGATTTTGAAAATATGGTTGGATCCAATGAACAAAAACAATAAGAGAAAAAGTTATTTTTTCCATGATGGGTACCTAATTTCAACAATTATGAGGACCCACTTGGTGTAGTAGATCGGGAATTGCTCTTGGCTCTCTATCGGCTGTAGGAATTTGAAGGGTAGTTCCGCTAGACTCGAGACCTTCTTCATGCCAATTTTAGAGATTGAGTGGCTCCTGTTTCACACTTTCTATTGACTAGAATTAGTAGGTTTAGCACTATTCTAGATTTTCCTGAAAGGTGATGATCTCTCCATCACCCAAAAACTTTATTGTTAAGTGTTATGTAAGACTATGACCTTGAAGTTAATGTGTAGAGGTCAGTCGAAGTTGGTGGTAAATCAATCATAAAAAACTCCTCCATGTAGGTGAACTACTTCTCACCTTCTCTTCAAGTGACCACCAATGTGATTACTCCCAAGACTTCATTTCTCTTGCCATATAAGCCATAAAGTGGTTCGAACAGTGCATTTTGTCACTCATCCTTGAGTCCCTTCTTGTCAAATACTGACTTGAACATAATGTTCATGGAGCTGTCAGTGTTGACCAAGATGATACTGATTTTAATTTTATGATTGTAGTTGATCCCCGATCTTAATGTTTATGCACAGTATAATAATAGTTCTGATGGTATTTTTTCACTTATATTTCCTTATTTTACAACAAAACTAAAAACTTGATTCTGAAGAAAAATAAGAATTTAATATTTTAATTTATATATATATTTATATTGAGATACTACGCAAGTATACGTATCGTTATCAAGTAATATAGGACTTTTTGATTAAAACCTGAATATCGAACCCACAGGGAAGATTATGCAATATGCATTTTTTAGAAAGTTTTTCTATTTTTAAAAAGAAAATTACTTAAACTAAAAATGATTTTTGCATGAATTTAAAATTTAAATATTTTTGGTATTTTTGATATTTTAAAGAAACATAAACAACTAAAGTTTTTGCAGAAGAAAAGTATTTAATATGAAAATATCTTTCTTCTTATCATGAATCGGTAATAAGTATAGGAATTCTGTTGTGAAAGTATGCAAATTGTGTTGTGCAAAATATGAGCAATAATATTCTTTACCTTTACTAGAGATGCTATAAAGAGCATTGACTAATTTAAAGTTTGAATAGTTCTGAAGACCGGCTAAGGAGGGGAGATACTAGCTCTCACTCTAGAGTTCCCTCGATTCCCTCCACCTAGGGGCAAACATTCTCGTATCGGAACCTAAAATAATAAACCAAGTTGGGGGCTTTAACCTGTCACTTTAAAGTCCTCTAGTTGTACACCCATTAATGAATATTTTCCTATTTATTTGCACTCAATCATATGAACTACATTCTCATTCATATAACCTCATGTGATTATTTCCAATTGTTGACTGAGACAATACCCAGCTCTGTTCTTACATGTTCTCACAACAAATTTTAACATCTAGATAGACCAAATCAAGAAGTAAATGAAGTGCATGAAATTAAATCATCATAACTTCTTCCAACATTAAAGATTAATACTCTCCACTATGTATTTTAGGTGTATCACTGATCTCCCATTTAAATACCTGGGCATAAAACTTATCAAAGCGAGAAGAAAGCAAACACAGTATGAAGAGATTGTGGAGAAGGTAAATTCCCAAATTTCTGGACTAGCTCCTTTCTGTCAAATGGTTGAAAAATCACTCTACTTAAAAGCATCCTATCCTCATTCCCTCTATACACTCTACAGATGATAAAGATGAAGAAGTGCACTAAAAAAATGCTAGAAACAACATTTAACCAATTTCTTTGGGAGGGCCAACGAAAATAGATGCATTCGTCCAACTGGACAAAGTTATGCAAGCATATGGGGGCTGCTGGCCTGAGATTTAAAAATTTTCAGCACATTAGCCATGTCTTCAACTACAAACAGTGGATCAAATTTAGACTTAAAGAGTCACTATGGGCACAATATATGCATGGCAAGTATTATAAGAGATGCACCCTACTAAGGTCCAAAAAAGTATTGGAGATTCTAAACACTGGGAAAATTTTCTAAAATATAGACCCGGGCTAAAGAATTCTTCATCTGGGATGTTATGGAAGTACAAATAAATTTCTGGTTGATTTTAATCGTATAGTAATTGCCACTGGAGCTTAAGCGCGAGGTCTCAGCGCTTAGGCGCGACCTTCTCTGTTTAACCGGCGCTTAAGCGCCGGATCTGACGCTTAGGCGCCAAAGCTCATTTGCACAATTTTTCACATTTTTGCTCCAAATTTGATTTTTTTTCACTTTTTTAAGCATTTTTTTTCCATTTTTATTTGTTTCCGCGAGAAAAATACAAAATATCTTCCATTAAAGAGCAATATCTCAAAAATAGGTATAAAATGTGTCTAAAAATACTATATATTTTAGGTGTATCAGTAGTCTTCCTTTGGGTCACCACTCTTGGCGCTGCAAACTCCTTGAATTTTTTGACTTTGATCAGCTTCTTGACCATGCTTCATAGGTGTAGACATTCCTCTATATTTTCATGGTCACTATGATAAGCATGATACTTCTTGGTGTCCCAAAAAAAGCTCTAGCTCTCATCGGTGGCACTTTGTTAAAATAATCCTTATACTAGATGTACTCCACTAGCTTGACCATTGAAAATCTCAATCGAGTCACCTTTGGAGTATGATGATCGTTTACAGATTGCTTTTTATAACAAACTGGTTGATAATTAGGGTATCGACCCTAACCCCCTTGATTGTAGTTTCTGTCCACCCCCTATTGTGGGTTGGTACTCTTCATACTGCGTCAAAACAAAAGGATTCAAATTTTTTTTCAATTTTCATCTATCATCTCCAGGGGCCCTCTTTTGTTGATGACAAGTGATTGACTTCACTTTGGTGGAAGTAGAGATGAAATTCTGCTACTTGGCCAAGGTGTGATTGTTGGCCAACTCTAATAATTTGACTACGGTCTTCTGTCATTAAACGCTTAAAGCGTAACAAAAAAAAGTCCCTCTTTTAGCCCTTGAGCTTGGGCAGTGTATGCTATTATGGATTCCATATTCCAAACCTCCAGTATTTCCTTCTGGGACCAAGTGGCAAATGATTAGAGGATCACTTTACGCCAACCTAATCTTCTCTTCTGTGGCTTTTGGGTTCTAGAAAACTGTTCCACAAGCATTCTTCTAAAATCCGTATAGGAGATAATTAATATAATTTGTTGTTCGTTGAACCACATCAGAGTCGTTCTTTTCAATGTAGTGAAGAACAGTTAACACTTCAGTGCATCTGTAATCCTCATAAGGCAGACAATCAACTCAAAAGATGTTATGTGATTGGTCGGATCAGTTCGACCCTTGTAGAATTCCAACGATGGTACCTTGAATCTCTCAGGCAGCTCAACTTCATAAATTTCTTGGGAGAATACATTCTCCAGCTTGTGAGGTGCCTTGGTTCGGTGAACCATTGTCTTTCCATTGGTGTTGACCCAGTACCGTCATGGTATTGGGAAATTCTAACCCTTCATGGGCCTAGGGGTGTAAACGAGTCGAACACGAGCGAGCCCAAGATTAGCTCGCGTTCGCTCTCGTTTATATTTTGAGCTCAAAAAGTGTGTTCGTGTTTGGCTCGTTTGCTTAGCGAGCCCAACACGAGGTTAGATTTAAAACATCATTTGAATCAAATTTAATAATTTTTACTCCATTTTTTTATTAATACTTTTAATTGATTATAAATCTTTGTAGCCTTGTAGTCAATTAATTTTTTTTTAAAATACTACTCATCAGAGATATATATATATAATTGATTGGTAGTATTTCAAGCCAAAACGAGCCGAACACGAACGAACAAACATTTATTTGTATTATTCGTGTTCGGCTCGTTAACTTAGCGAATGAGTATTATTCGTGTTTGGCTCGTTAACTTAGCGAATGAGTCAAGCACGAGCTTCCTAACGAGCCGAACACGAGCTGTTCGTGAACAACGAGTCATTTTGACAGTCCTACCTGGGTTGTAGATCACCCTTCGACCAGTGCCAGCTCTTCTTCCCAAGGGTTCTGCTCTTTTTGACAGTCCTACCAGTGCCAGCTCTTCTTCCCAAGGGTTCTGCTCTCTAGGGTTCTTCTCTCGGGGTTTTGCTTCCTTCCTTGAGCCACTACTTATCTGAGGGCTTCCATCATCTAGTCTTCTAATTTCTAGATTTACTGCTGCACAAATTGTCTAGTGCATTCCATTTTGGCGGTGTCTCTGGGTTGGGTACTTCTCTTATTTTTGTTGGCATAACCTACTCCTCTTGTACATGTTAAGATGTTAAATCTGAATTTATCTGTGAATTACAACCATGGAATAGAGCATGCGACAAGAGAGAAAATGAGAGACAGGGAAATGCACAGTAATTAACAATAATTTGAGAGGAGTGTATAACATTTTATTCATGAAATGATCCTCTATTTATAAAAAAAGGAGGGTACAATATATGAACAAAGAGTTATATCCATGCTTTAATAGGGGTTGTGCAAGTTATTATTGATATTTTATATATGTAAGCCTTAAGTTCGGTCATCTTCTGGCTTGATCGTCCAAACTAAGTTGGTCTTGGTTTGTTGTGACCTGTATTTGGGTTGCCAATCACCTTCGACATTCTTCGGGTCGTTCGAACTTGACTCGGTTGACCGTAATAATCTGGTTGTCGACCATCTATCCCATGATAGGAAGTTGTTGTTGTCGGAATAAAACTTCGCTATCAGGTAGAGAGTAAATTGTCATAATTAGAAAGATAACCCACTCCTTGACACAAGGAATCCTTCGAGATGTTTTGTTGTGTGTGTTGTGGCCGATTCTCAGCCCCATATGAGTCTTAAGGGAATATGTTGAGATAGATGATGATACTATGTTCTTTCTTCGAGTTAGTTTGTGACAATGGCTTGTGGTCTCTAGCTCAGTCGACTTTCACTCGACAAGCCTTCAACCCCAGCAAAGCACTTAGTCCTCTGAGGAACATATATATGTATATATGTATATGTGTGTGTCTGTGTGTGTGTGTCTGTGTGGTGATAAATAATATGTATGTAAAAATTACGGGTGTTAGCTACATCGAATGCGGTATATAAATATTTTAAAGCAAAATATATTTGCTGCCGTAATCAGAGTTAAGCAAATAAATGGCAGCACGAATTCCAAAGCATAATCAATCTGGCCCGACCGACACTCTCCCCGCGCTCCGTCCGAATAAGCACGCAGCCATCTCTCTCTCTCCGGCTCGTACGCAATAAATGATACCGACACAGCTGCACTGCAAGAGATGGGGCCCGCCGAAACCAACGGCTGCGATCGTCCTATTCGAATCCTGATTGAACCAGCGCTTCAGGCTGCTGCCCGGCCGGGCTGGCACGTGGTCCACTCCTTCCCTTAGAGTTTGGAAATATCTGACCCCGATGGGGCCCGCTGTCTATATGGTCATCGCCACACCGCCGACGGTACGGGGCATTCGCATATAACTTCTCATACGAAAGGAGTGACGAACGAGTCGGCCACGTCGTTTATCGGAAATATTCGGAATGGAAAAAATTTCGGCTGTAATTGCCCTGAAAAAGAAATAGGGACATATTATATATATA
>NW_018164679.1:249787-254114 GCF_001263595.1 Phalaenopsis equestris
TATATATATATAGTTGTATCACATAATTTTTATGTATTTATATATTGATCATTTAAACTTTCATACTTTTACGCATGTCACTCTAATCTTTAATATCAAATTTAAAGTAACATTATTATCAATTTATATGTAAATATGAAAGTTTATATGTAAATATGAAAGTTTAGATGTGGGACATGTAAATACATAAGAATTGTGTGTTATATAGATAAATTTTATAGCATTTGCTAATATATTGATATAACATTATTATTATATTTTATTTACATAGTTAATATTTAAACTTCTGTGTTTGCATGCATGACTGTCAATTTTTTAATATCATATTGAACTTATTATGATTATTTTTTCCTAAAATAAAATATATATTTTCATGCATAAATGAATTAGGTGGAATGGATGCGAATTTTCCTTGTATTTTTTTTGTGATATTTAGTTTACTATATATATTTAGACATGGCAAGATTTTGACATTTTATTATTTATTTTATAGCTTATATTTTATTATTTAAAAGTATTTTAAAAAATTACAACTAAGTGATTTAAAATAATTTAAATATTATAAAAACTAATTATCATTTTTACCAATTGATATTTAAAATTGAACCATGGCAATTTTTTAGGTTTTTAATTACTAGAATATTCAAAATAAAATTATTTAAAAATTAATTTTTATTTTTATTTTTTAATTAATACTAGCTATTAAAAATTTATACCAATCTAATAATTTTGAAATTTAAACCAAAATATATCAAGATATATGATTGATATAATTTAGGTTATGAATTTATTTATTTTTTTGTGATTGTCATATACTTATTATTTTGAGATTTGTCTTTGAAGTTAAAATCATATAAATGTTGAAATAATTTATTTTCATATTGGAATCATCAGCCAAGCTAAATTGATCATGGGTGTAGATTATTATAATCAATAATTAATTACTCTCAGCTTGTTACAAAAATAAAATTATCCTTAGGTTATTTTATACTATAAATGCCCTTGTTGTGAGGCCTAAAAATGGCAATACAAGTCTTAAATGACTTTAAATGAATTTATTGTTTGAGAGTGAATAATTCAAAACAAATAAATCCTTGGTCTCTAGTTGTACGATTTGTTCTCAAAAAAGTAATTAGGTCAATTAGAAAATTAAGGAAATATAAGAAAGATGAGAAGAGTGTGTCTACAAGTTTAGTTGAGTAATTTTATTTTCTAATAACCAAAATTATGAATATAGTTGTTTTGTTTAGTTGGACTAAGTAGGCTAGATCAAGTTACTTAGGCAAATAGTTTGTTGAGCCCATTTGACACACTAGGATAACTTAAGATCATAATCCTATGTTCAATCAAGTTAAAGTTAAACACTTAGGTATATTTTGTGTAGCTTAGGTTTAACGTAGGCTAAGCTCAATCTTTACAATGTAGGAGTTAAATGGTTTAAACTAACCTAGAATAACTTGGGGTAGGTTTAATGACACTTAGGATTAGCCAACTAGGTTGAATTAGGATTTGGTCTACTTCAAGTGGAGTTTAGGTTAGCTTAGGTTGGTTGATTTAATCAAAGCAAGTCTTGGGGAAAAAGTGTTGTTTTAAAAAATTTGGGCAGACTAAGACTCACTCGTATCTAAAGTGTATGGGTGAGATTCAAGCTTTATTAAGGCTATTTTAGGTTTTCTTATGGTCAACCAACAAATAAATTCTAATGGTTGAAAAATCTAATTGTGTTATAACAAACATCCTTTCAATAAGACGAAAGCATAAATTCATGCTGTCGTTAAGCTAGGCTTGACTCAGTAAGGATCTATTTAATGGCCATTTTTCGCTGTCATTGAAGTATAAAATAGATCAATCATCACCTAGATCCAAATTAGGTTTGATATAGTAAGGACCAACTAACTTAAGTTCTTAGCCCAATTCAATGTGTGCTTATGCAAATTTTATGATTCTTGGATAAAGGGGTTCTGAAGTCTTAAAGATTAAGTTTGTCAATCATAAGATTTAAATAAAGGGCGAGCTACATAGTTCTTAGAACAATCAACAAATTTAAACCAAAATCTACATAAGTCTTGAAATGATAATTAGTTATGTCCCAAAAATGAGATCAACAATTATAGATTTTTTTTATTATTGTTCTAGGATGCGTGAAATTGTAGTAATGATACATGTAATTTTATTATGCCAAGGTGATCTTTAAGACTAACATTTTACTAGTTATGCTTGAAGCAAAAGATAGGCATCTGATCCTATAAATGACCATCAACAATTCTTTGCTTGAACTCTAGAGTATTATTATTCAGTATTATTATTGAATTATGGATTGGCTCTTATTATTGTTTGACCATCGCTACAAATTTTATGGGCGAGTTCTCTAAGGCCCTGTTTCGGGCAGCTTAATTGGTGCATTTGCATTTTAAAAATGCATCCAAGGTGTTTGTTTAGTATGTTTTTCCTGCTTATCTAAAACGACATTAGCATTTTTTAATAAACGTGGCAACGGGGCCACGTTCTTACCTATGCTTATTACCCACTCGCCCTTCGTTCCTCGCTCAACCCCTGTTCTACCTAAGGTGACTCTTTGCTTGCTTCTCTCCCTCATATGCTGCCATCTCGTGATTAGTGTTGTCTTACACCTCTTCCTCGTCCCTCTAACCTCTGGTTCAATTGCTCTGTAAGTAATTTCAATGGAATGCCTTATTATGAACTCTAGAGTATTATTATTCAGTATTATTGAATTATGGTTTGGCTCTTACTATTGTTTGACCATCGCTGCAAATTTTATGGGTGAGTTCTCTAAGGCCCTGTTTCGGGCAGCTTAATTGGTGCATTTGCATTTTAAAAATGCATCCAAGGTGTTTGTTTAGTATGTTTTTCCTGCTTATCTAAAACGACATTAGCATTTTTTAATAAACGTGGCAACGGGGCCACGTTCTTACCTATGCTTATTACCCACTCGCCCTTCGTTCCTCGCTCAACCCCTGTTCTACCTAAAGTGACTCTTTGCTTGCTTCTCTCCCTCATATGCTGCCATCTCGTGATTAGTGTTGTCTTACACCTCTTCCTCGTCCCTCTAACCTCTGGTTCAATTGCTCTGTAAGTAATTTCAATGGAATGCCTTATTATATGCAATTTATGGTGATTTTTTAAGGGAATGGTAATCTCTATTTGGTTTTATGATCGGATGACTTTCTTTACGCGATTTTTGAATTTTTGGATAATTTGGAGAATGGGTGAAAGTGAATTGGGGTGAATATGGTTGTGTGTCATGTGGCTTTACTCGATGTTCTGATGGATTAACTAGCTGTGCTGTTATGGTTGTGGTGTTATTTTTTCTTGATGTTTATATGCATTAGGGTGAATGTGTGGAGGAGGAGGTGCTTAAATTTTACATGCCTATCATTCAAGGTGACTCTTTGCTTGCTTCTCTCCCTCATATGTTGCCATCTCGTGATTAGCGTTGTCTTTCACCTCTTCCTCGTCCCTCTAACCTCTGTTTCAAGTGCTCTGTAAGTAATTTCAATGGAATGCCTTATTATATGCAATTTGTGGTGATTTTTTAATGGAATGGTAATCTCTATTTGGTTTTCTGATTGAATGACTTTCTTTACTTGATTTTTGAATTTTTGGATAATTTAGAGAATGGGTGAAAGTGAATTGGGGTGAATATGGTTGTGTGTCATGTGGGTTTACTCGATGTTCTGATGGATTGACTAGCTGTGTTGTTATGGTTGTGGTGTTATTTTTGCTTGATGTTTATATGCATTAGGGTGAATGTGAGGAAGAGGAGGTGCTTAAATTTTACATGCCTATCATTCAACTATAATGTATTTGGTTGTGGTTGTGTGTGTGATTGTGTGTGATACGAGTTGTGGTTGACCTTGGGTGCTCTGTCTTGTGGTTGTGGGCATCTTGGTGATGATTGTTTAGGGTGTGTGTGATGTGTTGGGCTGTGGTGGGGTGCTCTATGTGTTGTGATTATGGGTGTGTGTGTGAATGTGTGTTTTGTGGGGTTGTGGATGGGTGGTGACTGTGATGGTCGTGTTTGTGTGTGTGGTTATGTGATGTGTGTTGTGTTTAGGTGGGAGTTTTGTGTTAGACTGTGGTTGGGTGGTTTTTGTGTTGGGGTTTTGGGTGTATGTGTGTGGATGTGTGTGATGTAGGTTGAGCTTGGCCTTGGGTACCATGTGTTGTGGTTGTGAGCATCTATATGGTGGTTTGTTTAGGGGTGTATGTGTTGTGTTGGGCTGTGATTGGGTGCTCTGTGTGTTGTGGTTGTGGTTGTGGGTGTGTGTGTGGTTGTTCTGGGTTGTGGTTGGGGGTTTTGTGTTGT
>NW_018164679.1:254165-255770 GCF_001263595.1 Phalaenopsis equestris
GTGTTGTTGTGTGTTGTGTGGGGTTATGGTTGGGTGGTCTATGTTGGGGTTCTGTGTGTGGTTTTGTGTGATGTCTGTTGTTGTTGGGTGTGTGTGTTGTGTTGAACTATGGTTGGGTGGTAGCTGTGTTGGGGTTGTGGGTGTGTGTGTGTGGTTGTGTGTGATGTGGGTGTGTGGTTGGCCTTGGGTGGTATATGTTGTGGTTGTGGGCATCTATTTAGTAGTTGTTCAGGTGGGTGTGTGTTGTGTTGAGCTATGGTTTGGTGCTTTGTGTGTTGTGTGGAGTTGTGGTTGGGTGGTGGTTGTGTTGGGGCTGTGGGTGTGTGTGTGATGTGGGTTGTGGTTGGGTGTGTGTGTTGTATTGGAATGCGATTGGGTGATCCATCAAAACTGTAATTGATTACTTATTTCTCTAAGATCTCTCACCCGCACAAAACTGTAATTGATTACTACTTTTGTCAATTTATGCTTGTATTATAACTAATGGATTGTCTTTAAGGAAAAAAAATCTAGGATTTCAGGGAACTTCCGACGAGTGCTCTGGTACTTCGGACTGCAAACTTTCTACTAACGTTATGTCGATCACAATACTATGGGAGATAGTTCAACAAGTGTCCGTGGAGTATCTCAGAGAAGTCTGACTTCTTCCGATGGGCAAACAATTTGATAAATTCTACTGCCAGTAGTGATCGGTGTTGGATAGTACCCTAGAGAATGGCGTAGCTCGTGACATACGTCATATGTATTTTAAAATTAATATTATCATATTTTTAATTGTAATTTTAATATTTTTTATCTTTTTTTCGTAATCTTAATACTCACTATTAAGTGAGGTGTGTATTTTCTTTTTTTTGTATTTTTTGAAATGATTTTTTTATTTTTCAAGTATCAAATATATTGTTATGACTAATCTGTTGGAAACAACATTACTATACAGTGACAAAATGATCATTTATTCAGAAACAACTGCAAAACAACTGTTTTCCAACAACATAAACCAAACAGTCAACCAGCTTATTCAGGTCAGCTGTTGCACAACAACTTATATTGATTAGCTGTTTATCGGCAGCATATTAATAAGCTGCAAATGCCTCAAACAAACCCTAAATCAAGTGAATTAATCAAACCCTCAGCTTTTTCAACAAGAAAGGCAGACAAACATATTTGCACTGGGCCTCAAGCTAGCTATTTCAAAGGTAGAGTTCATCTATAGAAAGATGCTCAAGGAGATATGACAACCTCTAAAATGATAAATATATCTTATCATATCTCCTAAATGGCCTTTAGTGTAGAACTATTCACACAAGTATTCCTCTATAAAGAGATGATGTAGACATGTGCTCTTTTTGAAAATCATAAAAATGAGGACATGAGAGGAAGATAGCCACAATATTAGAAAAATGAAAAGAAAAACTAACATGTGGTTGTCCTTTTTCCACATATGCTTCTTCTTTGTATGTTGGACTTTATCCATCCAAGCCAAATTATTCTTGAGGTGGATTGAAGAGGCACGGCTCCCTTTTTTGTAACCTCTATAAATCAAATACCATGAAGATGATTTGTATGATGTGGATTCCCTTCAAATCAAGATATATATATATACTC
>NW_018164679.1:256875-261581 GCF_001263595.1 Phalaenopsis equestris
ATATATATATATATATATATATATATATATATATATATATCACTATGAAACATTTATTTCATTTTTCAAAAGTTATAAATATAGTGATATTTTTGTTTTGGTAATGAATGTGAACTGCTCTGTCTGTAGAACTTGGAGTCTAACAATAGGATTCGTAGTGGCTTTGCTTAGAGGACTAGTGTTGAGGCCCGTACCAACTATAAATTTGAACTATTTCTTGACTCCTTGTGGTTTCATGTATTTGGCATTGAATCCTCAAACTTTGGTTGAGTTGATTGAAGTCAAATTAATAAAACTCTTGTTGGGCTCCTGTAGAATTAAAATGAACTGAAGAGTCATTTGACCCTAGAGACAGTTGGTCTTCCTATTGGTGTTTCCCCTTGGGACACTCCACTCATCTTTATTAAGTTTTATATTAACTCATATTTTAGCTTTTGGGGAGCTCATTTGATTTTGAGGTTCTCCTTAGATTGGAAAGAAGGTTTATTCCCTAAATGAATAAATGAAATAATAAAATCATCAAAGTTTCATAATTTTTAAAAAAGAAATAAGATTTATTAAAATCATCATTAATTCAAATGAAATTGAAATAAACATAATTGAGAATTTCAAAATCCATAAACAAAATTTCCAAAATTTTTAAAATTAAATTTTCAACATAGATCAATAAATTAAAAGTAAGAGAGATAAAAAAAAATTGAAAATTACAAAAATATTTAAAAATTAAATAAAATTAAAAAAATTTACAACAATTTTAAAAATAGGGAAATGAAAATAAAATTTTTTAAAATTCGAATAAAACAATAAAATTTGAAAAATAATTCAATAATCTATTAATGAAATAAATAATAATAATAATTAAATTAAATTAAAAAAACTTTTCAAATAAAATTCATCATTTTTTACACCATTTTAAAACATCCATTTTATTCACTTTAATTCAAAAAAAAAATTCAGAAATGCAAAAATTTTATAAAACGCACATAAATATTTAGAACATCCACAAATTTTAAAATTTTAAAACACCTTAATTTTCAAATAAAACAAAATAGTAATAATAAAAAGAAACAAACAAAAAAAAATTTCACATACATACACACACCCTCTCAAATGGTGGAACTTTCCAAACCTTTCATTCAAACTTTCACTACAGGAGAAGCTGGAATTTAGGGTTTGATATTAGTGTCAGAAATTTCTGAAGCAAATATTAAGATCAGATTAACGGTTACTAAGCGACAAAAATAAATTGTGATATCTGCATCAGATTTTGTGTCTGAATATTCGTCGATAGAAGTGTTCTCAAAATAGTGAAATTTATTCTGGAGTTGCGATGAAATATGGTTTGATTTTGAGTTTAAAAAATCGACACAAATACTTTACTTGTTTGAGTCTAAAAAAGCGACGCCTAAATTTCATTTTCTCTTCGCGCTCTTCTTCCCTTCTGCCCTGAAGCCTCGTGTCTTCCCCTTTTCCCTTTGCCTCTCTCTCACAGGTGCGCTCAAATCCATCGCCTTCTAGAACAAACCTTCGCAAAACAATCGCCATCAAAGCTAGTAGGGAAGGTAATGATTCACACGTACGGAGACCACCACATCCATCACGGAGCTTGTCGCTAGTAGGTAGAGTTCCACTTTCAGAGCTTTATTTTATTCAAGTTTGGAGACCAAGGTTGATGATGCAGAAGCGTTGTGGGCTATTCTACCTACTAGACTTCTTTGGAGTCACTATCAACATTGGTACTTGGATTCGAATTCCCAAAGTTTTAATTGAACCTGGGAAAAATTTTAAAGAGATTTTTTTTTCAAAGAACAAGATAAGTTTTGAAATGAAACTCCCTTTATTCGCTAGTAAGTTATTAGCCATCCATAATCGACCAAGCATTGTGTAGGAATCATCAATCGGTGTGTTTCGACTATTGGGAGTTGGCCATCCATTTTGTGGTACTCGCTTCCTAGGCAAGGCCTCTAGGAAAATGAGGCAAAATAGAGCAGTCAGCTCAAGATCTATTGCTGCATGAACTCCTTAGTGTGCTCCCTACTAGGAGTGTCACTTCCCTTCTTGTTCGTAGCATACTCCATGCTCACATAACATTTTAGGATGTTGAATCTATATTTGTCCTTTAAGGTGTGCCTAAAGATTAGAGCGATAGGAAACAAAGAAGAGAGATTGAGAGAGAGACACATAGAGAGAGAAAGCAAGAAAGTGCACACACAGAGTTTCCCCGTAGGAGCAAACTGAGTTATTCTCGAGCTCTATGACTTATTTTATATCTTGTAAGTGTCAGTTACAAGAAAGAAAGAGAGAGAGTTCTCTCTGTAGGAGATATGTCTAGAGAAAAAAAACCAAAAGCCAAAAATAGATGTTATGGTCCCTCTATTTATATAAATAGAGGGAGAAAGAGAAAAAAATTACATGCTTGCCTTTGATTTAATAGGGGCACTACAAAATATTATTGAGTTTTGGTTTGCCTTTTCGTATTTATAACCGATCCTGACACTTTTTTTTGTGTGGACACCGATCAGCCTTCACTCTCGGAAGTCGATCCGCCTTTTGTTTAAATATCAGTCAGTCTTTGCTCTGGAAAACTGGCTGGCATGTCTGATTATCATTGATACTTGTGAGCTTGTTGGGGGTTAAACCTTCATTTGTTCGTTAGCGTGGATGTTTGTCTCTTGTGGGCCCGACTGACTCTTTGGTTATTGGGTTGGCCTTCAGTCGTTCGACAATCTTTTGGTCGATCATCAGCTCTTTGATCAGCTGGCTATCGACTAGCTGGTGGTTTTTAGCTGGTTGGCTTCATGAATGCTTCTATTTTTTTTTTCATTAGGGGGACCTATCATATCTTTTAATCTGGACCATTAGATTGTTTAAGATTCATGCAAGGAATTTTTGAGTGTACAATAGCCCACCTAATTCTACGTATTTACATAACTAACACCTTCTTTAAAATTCTTACATATATACCACCCAAATCTTTCATATCACAAAAAAAAAAATCACTAGTTTAACTTTAAAAAAGTGAAATACACCTTTTAGGTATTAGATATGTACACACATAAATCAATTGCATGTATGTAAATCTTCGAAAAAAAATCACTAGTTTAACTTAAAAAAAGTGAAATACACCTTTTAGGTATTAGATATTTACACACATAAATCAATTGCATGTATGTAAATCTTCCTATATTTTTAACTGATATTTAATTTAGCAAATAATGAGTTTTTGACAAAGAAAATAATCAACTTTCATGTTAATATCTTAATAAATTTGATGAATTGATAATTGTATGCTATCACTTTTTAAATAATGCTATCCATATAATAGACCTAAGCCATAAATACTTTAACCTTGAACTTAATTATGAAGCGCATTAGAGTCAATATAATATGCCACACATCATTGAGCCTTGGTGATGGAATGTTTCAACAATAAATTTCTTTGGTAGGTCTCCTTTCATTTAATTCTTGGACTATTTGATAACCAATAATTAAATTCACTACTATTCACTTATTAATGAAAAGCATTTGACTTAATTTATTTGTGAAAAATACACCACATGCACACTCAATGCCCATAAAAATCATGACTTATACAACAAGTAAATAATATTTTAATAGACTTGAATGATGAAATTGAGGAGAGTAGCTAACTCATTTAATAACATGGTGAGGAATGTTGAGATTTGTTATAGATGGAGCAAGTATTACCCATATAATATATTGCTATGTATTTTATGATAGTGAAGGAAGAATTCCTCCTCATATTGATTATGGTTGTCTAACCAGCACCACTAAATCTCCCTTTCAAGCTAATATATTAAAGGGTGATCTTTGCATTCTTGATCCAACAAATCAATATCCTCAAAGACCTTCTTTATGTAAAATAGCATATCCTCAATTGTTGTTTCCACTTCCCCTTGGAATAATTTTGACCTAATAGTATGAAACAACTTCAAATGTATTCTAATTTAATTAGTGTCTTAGTACTTGCCATGTCATAAATCACACTATTAATCAATCACTTTATCTCATGAGATTTCCTTTTCATTTTGTTTTTGTTCAAGATAAATCATTCCTATCATATAAACCAATAAGTTGTATATGACCAACTGGATTCGTCCAGTTGCATTAGGTCAGTTGTCATTCATCCATCCATCATTTAGCTAGCTACTTTCAACCAGCCGCATTCGACCAATTGCATTCGTCAAGCTACAATTGGTCCAACTGTTTTTAGCCAACTACATTTGTCCAACTGCATTTGGTAAGAAAAATAGCATTCCCAAGAACGTTCTCCCACAGCAATTTTCACATAACAGCTCTTCCAGAGCTACCCATGGCCAAACAGACAAACTAGACTACGGATGTGAAAACCAACCGAAGTATAGAGCAAAAGGCTATAAGGCCAGCAGAAAACTGCGTCAACAACAAAAAAAAAAAAAAAACACCAAAAATAGTATCATATACAACAAAAGACAAATTCAAGCAGTCAGAAATCCAGATTGATCGATTATAATAATTCATACACATACTATCGAGCAAATACTTCTATATAAGAACAAGAGTTAATAAATGCCTCACTTTATTAGTGAGCCATTTTGTATACTTTCATCTTCAAAATAATGAATATTGTGAAATAGAAAAAGAGTCATCTGCATGCATTTATGAAATGCACTGCTTATATACATACATATATATATATATATATA
>NW_018164679.1:261865-270140 GCF_001263595.1 Phalaenopsis equestris
AGAGGAAGAAAAGGAGTATATATATATAATCAATGTCAATATGATTGAGGAGAGTGTAGAAATCACAAATTAGGTCTATTACGTTAAGTGAGAAGCACATTAACGAAAAATTTTGGGCAGATGGGGTTTGGGGTACGGATAGGCGACAGCTTCTGAGACGTAGCAGTCGGTCCATCGCCGGCCCACACGCGTTATAAGTGCTAGCCACTTTCTCTTTCATTGGCATTACTTCTATTTATTTATTTCATCTGAACAAGCAGAGCCGAAGTTGGCAGAGCTGGATCAAAATTGGTTGTAGAATACACGGGCTATAGTAATCATCATAACAATGATAATGCTATTAATAAGATAAGGGGGGGAAAAATAGTATGAATGGATAGCCAGAAATCAAAAGTGTGGTCATTTTCGTCCAGCCATCAGAATAAATGGAACCGTCAAGGCGAAGGCAACTGGAAAACAGAATTTATTAATGCATGTTGGCGAACTCCTCTTAGGATCCCTTTTTAAGACAGCTATGATTTTTTTATAACTCAAATTGAAAGTTATTCCTAACAAACCCATAGTTGCTGCTATAAATAAAGAATTAGGATGAAAAATACCACTTTTAATTTTTAAAATAATGAAGTTTCTTAACAAGCTGAACATTAATTACTCGTGAACAACGATGAAAAATACCACTTTTAATTTTTAAAATAATGAAATACGTAATTTCATGCATAAGTAAAATGATATACTTAAAAAATTGAAGTTTAGGTGTAAGATGTGTGCATCCATAGTAATTAAGTGGTATGCAAATCATCCTAATTCTTTTTGTACCCACCATTAATCACAAGCAAAGGCAAAAAAACATAAAACATGGCATCAGAAAAATTTGATTTAGTATATCTAACCTTATTTATACAAAAAAAAAAAAAAAATTGAGCATTTTCCATCCAGTTTACTTTGATCTACCAAATATACATAACCTTCAAATTCAATATCATACAATCCATTGTGAACTATATAATATAAGAATTAAATGACAATCAAGCTTCATTCATTTAGGTAAAAGTGGTAGACTACTCGATTAAAATAAAAAATACTGAAAAAAAATTGAATAATAGCCGGACTACATATGTAAAGTACTATAAAAAATATACCATACTTGCCACATTCATCAATTAATATCACCGACCACCACATACAAGCTATTTGAAACTCCAAAACACATTTAAAGTTGCAATCTAATCCATCCATTCTGAAACTTTTGAAGCATCAAATCAATGATTAAACAATCTAAGAAATCCTTACAATCATGAACAGATGACAGAGGATTAGCACTCAAAAGCACACACCAAATCAGCAGAATTTACCTACGCAAAATTACTCGCAATCTTTTTATACTACAAAAACATGTTACTACATTTTTTTTATATTTACTTATGCTAGATATAGATACTGTAAAATCATAAATAATTAAAGGCTAATCAAATGTCAATTAGTAATGAAAGCAGAAAGCGATCAACCACCCACACGCCAACAGCATGTGGCTTCAAATTAGGCATGTATAAGCGAGCAAAACAGAACCAAAACTACGTCAAAATAAAGGTAAATAGACCTAATTATTTCGTAACAATAAAAAATGGTATTTTAATTACATATTTACACCCGTTTTAACTCAAAGAAAAGCCTATTCAGACAAAACAACTTTTTCACCCAAGAAAAAAATGATAGACATAAGTTAATCTAGTAATAAAATCTGCATATCAAAATAAGGCTTGTAAACTAACAGATGGGCCAACAAAATACTTTACAAAAATCCCCAAAAAAAGAGAAAAAAAGACTATCAAATCCATGACTAATGCATATCTCATAATTTGCTAATTTGACAAAAGCGCAAAATACTGGTGAGAATTTTATCCTCATTTGCAACATTGCAAATAACATCATTGATTTACAAATATAAAAGATTTCAATATTATACATGTAGATGCCATAAAAGTTCGAAGCAGAAGACATAAACTTCTGTTTCGTAGTAATTAGTGTATAATCATCATAAAAATCAAGCAAGATATCCAAGAAACTTCAGGACCCTGTAGGCTTCCTTCCACAGTAAAGCAGATGAGTCATTTCATGTACCTCTGAAGAAATTTCCGGTGGAAGTCATTTCTGATGGTGTCATTGATGAAACGCTTTGGCGCTTTTGCCTCACCACGAGCCTGATTCTTGAACACAACGCCGTCGTCCCACCTGAGGCATTTGGAAAAACATAATTTTGGTGGCGAGGATATTAAATAAAGTAATCGGTAATACGAATATGATTGGTAATGAATTGAACTGAACTCAAAGCCGCATTCGACTTGAACTTGAGCTTAAATAATTGTTATGCTCAGGCAGGAACCGGTCCTTCCTGCCGGCCCACAGGCACGCAAGCTTGTGTCGCGGGAAGAAGGGGTACCCGGATCTAGGCGTAGAGGAAGAAAAGGAGGGGGTGGTGTCCACTCGGACCATAATCACATATTCAAGAAGGAGAATTTGATGGGAGTTTGAAGGGAAGTTTAGAAGGAATGTTTTCAAATGCTTTGGGAGGATTCTATGAAGGGGTGCATTATTTTTGGGGCTGCTGTGTTTTATTCTTTTTGTGTTGTTCCTAGCGACGTCTAGGGTATGGGAGAGCCGATCTACCTCTCGAAAGTAGATCATCCTTTGTATCTTGCTTGTTTTTCCTTCGATTGTTGTAAGCAACTCTTATTTGTGTCTTGCCACCTATCTATTGTGATTTCGTCGTGGTTTGTTCGCTGATTTTGATGCTGAGGCGCATCAAATTAGTATCAGAGCATAAATCTTGGTGGGATAACAACAAAAAAAGTTGATGTGCAAGAAGGAGAGGTTGAGCAAATTCGATCCAGAATGGAAGAAATGTTTGCTACCATGGAGGACAAATTTTCTTTTAGTGAAAGTCGAATGAATGATGGATTTGAAGACATAGGAGAAATGCAAGAGATTTTGAAAATGCTCATGGAGATTTAATCCAAGGCCGTGCCATCGTTCCAGTTGCAAACCCTAATCAAGCTTTGATCAAGGATTTCCTGGCCAGGTAAAAGGGGAAGGAGATTGAGCGAGAAGACAACGAAGAATGCATCATCTATCTATAAGAGCATCCCCTTAGGACTTCGAGAAGAGGGGCAATGGAGACTGTCGAAGGAGGAGGATGGGCCCCAAAATTGGAGAAGGGATGGTGGAAGGGGCATGGAAGAGTACGATGGAGGAAGAAGAGAATCAGGAGTGGGATATGCTTATGACGGCAGGAGGGAGTTTCACCCTAGATACATGGGGGGAAATTCTGAAGGGAGAGGAAGTTGGGGTAGAAATGCAAGGGCCAGAAAATTGTAGATGCCGATCTTTGAATGAGAGGATGCATATGGATGTGTGTATCAGCTGGAACGGTATTTTGCAATCACCGGTTGACCGAGGAAGAGAAGCTCATGACAGCGGGATTATGCTTGAAGGGGAGGGCTTTAGCGTGGTTCCAGTGGATGGAGGCAAGGTATCCGATACACTCATGGGAGGAGTTTAAGGCATGTTGAAGCATGTTCGAGCCATTCGAGAAGGAGACCTACACGAGTAATTTTATGTCTGACTCAGGAGGGGATATATATGGAATACCGAGAGAATTTTGAGCTCTTATCAGGCCTACATGAGCAATTCTATGCTTTGACTCAGGAGGGGATATTGAGGGGGATTTCTGACTGAAAAGGAACTTCTTGAAAGGCTTAAAGCCAACATAAGAGCAACCATCCGACCCTTAAGACATCGTGGATTGAGCGAAACGGAGCTTGCCCAGATGTTAGAGCTTAAGAAACATATGAAGAAGATCGACAAAGGCGACAACACCAGGGGATTCTACAAGAGCACCGTGACTGCTACGACACCGAGAACCCAGACGGTGTCATTTTCAGAAAGCGATGCCGAAGGAGAAGAGTAAATGATCCCGACCGGGGGTAATTTCAAGCTCCTCACAGATGCAAAATTGCAGGATAAAAAATCCAAAAAATAGTTTTACTGTTGTGACGAGAAATACGCCCCAAACACTGTTGCAAGGAGCGCGCCCTTCAGGTTCTTTTAGTTTAGGAGGTGGATACAAAGAGTGAGGAATCAAAAGAGGAAGCAACGAATGAGCATCTGTATTTGGATGTGGCGAAGGTGCCTCTCAATTCGGTGATGAAGTTTATCCTGAATCACATCATGAAGGTGAGGGGATGGATCGGAGCACAACCGCTTGTGGTGTTGAGGGATAGTGGGGCCACCATAACTTATCTCAAATCAGGTTGTGGATAACCTAGGGTTGAAGCTAGTGACCGCAGGGAGCTTTGGTGTCATGATTGGGACGGAAGGTGGAGAAAAGTCGAGGATTCTGCAAAGGGTTGATTCTGACACTACATGACCTACAGGTGGTGAAAGACTTTCTTTAGATTTGGGCAGGATAGATGTGATTTTGGGGATGAAATGATTGCGAATATTGAGAGAGATAAAGGTGGATTGGAAGTCCTTAACGATGGAGTTCCAAGTGGAGAATAGAAAGGTGGTGCTGAGAGTAGATGCTTGCTCATGCAAAACCATGGTATCGCTCAAAACCTTGGTCAAATCAATTCGTGGAATAGGACTGGGTTACTTGATGGAGTTGTAGAGCATTCAGGAGGTTTGAGATTCAGAGTTGACAAAGTTTCCGGAAGGTGTCCAACAACTCCTATCATCCTTTGTATCTTGCTTGTTTTTCCTTCGATTGTTGTAAGCAACTCTTATTTGTGTCTTGCCACCTATCTATTGTGATTTCGTCGTGGTTTGTTCGCTGATTTTGATGCTGAGGCGCATCAAATTAGTATCAGAGCATAAATCTTGGTGGGATAACAACAAAAAAAGTTGATGTGCAAGAAGGAGAGGTTGAGCAAATTCGATCCAGAATGGAAGAAATGTTTGCTACCATGGAGGACAGATTTTCTTCTATTGAACGTCGAATGGATGATGGATTTGAAGGTATAGGGGAAATGCGGGAGATGATGAAAAAGCTACCGCCACAAGTACGTGACCACAACACTAGGGGGTTACTATAACCATTAGCATTACCAGAGAAGATTTGAGAAGAATTGACGATGGATTTTATCGCGAGATTGCCACGGTCAGAAGGGTTCACGGTGATTATGGTGGTTGTGGATCGCTTAAGTATGCACATTTCCTTCCCTTACGACATCTCCACACTGCGGTCTCGGTCTCGACGGTGTTTATCTGGGAAGTAGTTCGTTTGCACGAGGTGTCGAAATTGATTGTATCGGATAGGGACAAGGTGTTCCCCAGCCACTTCTGGAAAGAGCTATTTAGTTTGCAAGGGGTAATCCTTAAAAGGAGCATCGCATATCATCCCCAGACTGATGGGCAGCCAGAGGTGGCCAACATCAGTGTCGAGACATACCTGCATTGTTTTGTATCTGATACGCCGAAGTTATGGGCCAAGTGGATCGCACAGGAAGAGTATTGGTATCATATTTCATACCACACTGCCACACAGACAACCCCTTTCAAAATATTGTATAGGCGGTATTACCTCATGAGATACATTATGGGCATAGCAATGCACCGGTATGCAGTGATGATCGGAGGAGAGAGACGGGATACTAGCAGAGCTCAAGAGTCATCTTCCGAGGGCTCAACAAATCATGACGAAGAAAGCAGATGGACATAGAAAAGAAATGCAATTTAAACCAGATGACATGGCCTGCTTGAAGCTGAGGCCCTACCGACAGAAGACATTGGACACGAGAAGAAGCGAGAAACTTTCACTGAGATACTTTGGGCCTTATGAGGTGATGACAAGCATCGAGGCAATGGCCTACCATTTGAAGTTACCACCATCATCCGCACTACACCCGGTCTTCCATGTATTTTAGCTGAGACAAGCGATTGGAGATCACACGCCCTCATTAACACTACCACCGATGCTGACTGAGGACTTGGAGGTGATTCTGGAGCCATTAAAGGTTGAGGGAGTGCGTCGAGTAAGGAGAACGAAAAAGGTATTGGTTAAGTGAAAAGAACTGCCAGACTAAGAAGTGCATGAGAGCCTTACGAGGTGATCCATAAGCAGTTTCCCTCTTTCCACCTTGAGGACAAGATATTTTTCTTTGGAGTAATGTTACGCTCAGGCAAGAGCCGATCGAGCTGGTCAAAGAAGGATCGGCTGATTGCAATCCTATCAGCCCACAGGCAGGTCGGCTTGTGTCGCGGGAAGAAGGGGAGGGACTCAGGTGAGGCACAGAGGAAGGAAAGGAGGGGGTGGGTCCCACTTGGGCCATGATCACATATTCAAGGAGGAGAAATTGAAGGGAGTTTGGAGGGGAGTTTAAAAAGAAAATTTTCAAATGCTTTGGGAGAATTCTATTAAGGGAAGGAACCTAGGGTTTGTTGTTTCTTATGCATTATTTTTGTGTTGTTGCGTTCTCTTCCTTGACGTTGTTCCTAGAGACGTCTAGAGTGTCGGAGAGTGATATACCTCTCGAAAGTAGAACATCTTTTGTATCTTGCAGGTTTCTCCTTTGATTGTTGCAAGAACTACCCTTATTTGTGTCTTTCCACCTATATATTGTGATTTCATCGTGGTTTGTTCGTTGATTTGGGTGCTTAGGCGTTTCGGTAATTAACCCAATTTGAGCTCGAGGTTAATTCTATGAGTTTGAGCTGCTCATTTATAATGAAATAGCAAAAATTCTTTTGATGCAAACATTTATTGTGATATAATAATAAAAAATATGAGAAAATAGAAAAAATAAGAAATCACTTAATTCAAGTAATCAAAATAAAATTTTTATCAATTATTAACATCATTGTATTCAAGGAAAACAAATATTTTTAAGAAGATTTACATACATACCACTTCTTATGTATTACATATCTAACACCTAATCTTCAACTTTTACATATATGTCATCTTACCTATGCATGAAAAGATATATTTCACCTTTTAATAGCTAAAATAGTAGTAGTTTTGATTTGACGGGAAGTAAAATTTTGGTGTTAGATAAGTAAAAACGAAAGAATTAGGTGGTAAGTACGTAAATGCCCTTATTTTCTAGGTGGATTATACAATAATATCTTGGAAGATTTACATGCACGCCAATCAATTCTTATGCATTTACATATCCAACACCAAAAATCCATTTTTTTACATATATGCCACTTTATGCATGCATGAGAAGATAAATTTCACTTTTCAAAAGCTAAAATAATGATATTTTTTTGTGATACAAAAGATTTGGGTGATATCAATATTTAGGTATTAAAAATGTAAATACATAAAAATTGGGTGGTATGTATGTAAATGCCCCTAATATTTTTTAGATGAGCTCGCTCAAGTGATAATGAATTAAATTAGAATTTGCTCAAGTTTAGCATATTAACTCATTAAACTCGATTCACAAGTCATTTATAGAGCTGAGCTCAAGCTGGCACATGAGTCCGCTTCACTCAATTAAACCCTAATGATTGCCATTACCTTCTTTTAACATTGAAGGAAGATGAATTGTTGAGATTGATTAGCGGGTTGCCTCGCATAAGCTCGGCTTCCTTAGCCTTCAAATCCTCTTCCTGCTTCTGTCGCTCCTGAAATATTGAAGATGGTTTGGTGTTAATGAAGGATTGCATCAATAATGAAATAACAGAACAAAAATAAATTGCAAGGAAATCAAAATAGTCGATCCAGTATAATTCTAAGTTTTGCAAAATGAATATGAAGATTTTTTTACTACATTTTCATAAAAAATATAAGGAAGATTTACCGACGTGCCAGTCAATTCTTATGTACATACATATCGAACACCTAAACATTAATTTTCTCATATATATATCACCTTACCTATGCATGAAAAGGTGTATTTCACATCTTTAAAGTTAAAATGGTGGTATGTTTAATGTGATATGAAAGATTTGGGCGGTGTACAAGTAAAAATTGAAGTTTAGGTAGTAGATATGTAAATACATAAGAACTAGATGTTATGTATGCAAATGCCACAATATATAATGAACAAATATAGATATATGTTCAATTGACATATTTGATTTTCTTTATAGCATATACATCTTAGACACGATGAGCAAAAAAGGAATGCATTAGATGGATAGAAATATGACACTTTTGGCTTTTTCATAATTTTTTGGAGTAATTTACATGGTTCTTAACATGATTGTAATGCTAGACTCAATCTGCATTTTGTATGATATCAAGATTTTTTTTTTTTTTTTTTTTGGG
>NW_018164679.1:272861-316379 GCF_001263595.1 Phalaenopsis equestris
GATGTCACAAATCTCTTAGTTTGCAGGATTGGGTCTATCGCTGAGGTCTACACTTATCTCTCGGGAAGGTGTAGTATTCGCGGTATCAGGCACGATTATGCAAACTATCAGACTAATGAGATCCATTTGGTCTCATTTTTCAAAAATTAAAACATACTACTTTTAAAACTCAAACTATATATCTTTTATACTTAAATTAAATCTCAAAAATTATTTTCATATACCATATTTTCATAATTAATCAATCAAAAAAAAAAGTTGACCGACAATATTGTGATTTCATCGTGGTTTGTTCGTTGATTTGGGTGCTTAGGCGTTTCGGTAATTAACCCAATTTGAGCTCGAGGTTAATTCTATGAGTTTGAGCTGCTCATTTATAATGAAATAGCAAAAATTCTTTTGATGCAAACATTTATTGTGATATAATAATAAAAAATATGAGAAAATAGAAAAAATAAGAAATCACTTAATTCAAGTAATCAAAATAAAATTTTTATCAATTATTAACATCATTGTATTCAAGGAAAACAAATATTTTTAAGAAGATTTACATACATACCACTTCTTATGTATTACATATCTAACACCTAATCTTCAACTTTTACATATATGTCATCTTACCTATGCATGAAAAGATATATTTCACCTTTTAATAGCTAAAATAGTAGTAGTTTTGATTTGACGGGAAGTAAAATTTTGGTGTTAGATAAGTAAAAACGAAAGAATTAGGTGGTAAGTACGTAAATGCCCTTATTTTCTAGGTGGATTATACAATAATATCTTGGAAGATTTACATGCACGCCAATCAATTCTTATGCATTTACATATCCAACACCAAAAATCCATTTTTTTACATATATGCCACTTTATGCATGCATGAGAAGATAAATTTCACTTTTCAAAAGCTAAAATAATGATATTTTTTTGTGATACAAAAGATTTGGGTGATATCAATATTTAGGTATTAAAAATGTAAATACATAAAAATTGGGTGGTATGTATGTAAATGCCCCTAATATTTTTTAGATGAGCTCGCTCAAGTGATAATGAATTAAATTAGAATTTGCTCAAGTTTAGCATATTAACTCATTAAACTCGATTCACAAGTCATTTATAGAGCTGAGCTCAAGCTGGCACATGAGTCCGCTTCACTCAATTAAACCCTAATGATTGCCATTACCTTCTTTTAACATTGAAGGAAGATGAATTGTTGAGATTGATTAGCGGGTTGCCTCGCATAAGCTCGGCTTCCTTAGCCTTCAAATCCTCTTCCTGCTTCTGTCGCTCCTGAAATATTGAAGATGGTTTGGTGTTAATGAAGGATTGCATCAATAATGAAATAACAGAACAAAAATAAATTGCAAGGAAATCAAAATAGTCGATCCAGTATAATTCTAAGTTTTGCAAAATGAATATGAAGATTTTTTTACTACATTTTCATAAAAAATATAAGGAAGATTTACCGACGTGCCAGTCAATTCTTATGTACATACATATCTAACACCTAAACATTAATTTTCTCATATATATATCACCTTACCTATGCATGAAAAGGTGTATTTCACATCTTTAAAGTTAAAATGGTGGTATGTTTAATGTGATATGAAAGATTTGGGCGGTGTACAAGTAAAAATTGAAGTTTAGGTAGTAGATATGTAAATACATAAGAACTAGATGTTATGTATGCAAATGCCACAATATATAATGAACAAATATAGATATATGTTCAATTGACATATTTGATTTTCTTTATAGCATATACATCTTAGACACGATGAGCAAAAAAGGAATGCATTAGATGGATAGAAATATGACACTTTTGGCTTTTTCATAATTTTTTGGAGTAATTTACATGGTTCTTAACATGATTGTAATGCTAGACTCAATCTGCATTTTGTATGATATCAAGATTTTTTTTTTTTTTTTTTTTTTGGGGGGGGGGGGGGGGGGGGGCGGCGGCCCCATTCCCTTTCTGAAAAAAGGGGGCCATATATCTAACACCTTTTAAATTTATAGCACATTTTCATATCACATCGAAAATACAACCATTTTAACTTTTAAAAAGTGAAATACACCTTTCATGCGTATGTAAAAATTGAAGTTTGGGTGTTAGATATGCAAATACCTAGGAATTGAGGGGTGTGTATGAAAATGTTCCTATTATTTTATGGTTGTGAACATAATTGGTAGGATACCAATGATTAGAGCTTCAACTATTTTTATATGTATTCCTTCAGAGCGTGATTAACATAGATGTGGTAATTGGACATGGGTTGCTCAAGACACATGAGACGAATTAATATTTGCAATATGGGCCCAAGGCATGGCGGGAATTTCACTTTTGGCGCATAATTGAAAAACATGAATGTTGGAATTGGAACAATTATCGAGCAATCTTCTACCATCGAAAAGGTCCGGATGGCAACATAATTTATTTGGCATCATCCAACCAAGAAATAATTGTTATAATGTCTTTTTTTTGTGTATCACAATAGCTTATCAGTTCGATTGATTTTGTTGTGCGAGTTAGATAGGCAGAAAAATATTAATTTGTTGGATATTAATAGAATTTAACTAAATAATCTCAAATGTTCAAAAAATTCTATTGATGATCCTTGATTATGCCATGGAACTTTATGGAAGCTATATGAAGAACGCGCTGAAAAAAATTATAGACTGATTATGTAATGGATCATTTATTTAATACATGTCATGCGGGAGAATAAACTTACAACCTCTTTTCAAAATAAACTTTGTTTCTATTTCTAGGCCCTTATGGTACTATATATGAATATGTTTAGACAAATTAGTAAAACTAGCTATAAGGCAAGAGATGTAAATTTATGACTGTTGATGATTTTGCAAGATATATTTGGATTTTAGTAATAAGAGTGATTCATTAATGACTTTCCTACATTTTTCAAATGCGTTCAAATAGAGAAAGACTATTCGATTGCATCTATTTGAAGTGATAATATTAGAGAATTTGATAATGAAATGTTTGATCAGCATTGTAATGAATAAGGAATTAAAAATAATGCCTTAGTTCCTAGGACTTCAAATAGCAGTACAAGATAGTTCAAAGAAAAAAGAAAATATAATCTTGAGACAAATGAATGGCTAAGTCTATGATTTGCAAGTATAATCTTTCAGTGTATTTATGCCATCCGATGAATAGAACAATTATCATATTGATCTTGTTTAAGATGTGTTATGATCTATGGAGATGATATAAACCGAATATTTCACATTTCAAGATTTTGAATACAAGCACTTTGTGTGGAACGATGAAAAGAGCCATCTTTAAAATTAGATCATTAAGTCGAATGAAGGAATCTTCCATGGATATTTAGAAATAATTAAAATTTTAAATTTTCATCAAGAGAGCATTTAATTTAAGAGAATCCATCTAATATTTATGTTATTTTTTATTACCTTTTTTTGGAGGGAGTTGAACCCCAGATACCCTTTTAGATGATATGAGGCCACATTCCCAATGTTAGAATTTATTTAGTTTTTGTTTGAGAAGTCTATTAGAAGATAGTGTTGAAAAGATATACATCGGAAAAAAAAAATGATAGTAGCGCTTCCCAATTACAGCAGGAACGAGTATACAAAGAAGTCAAATAAAGGATTTAGTTATAGAAGATACATCACAAAAGATTAACGACAGAAGTCATGAAATGATAATGATTATTCTCCATTCATATTTGAAGTAGAACATAAAAATATAAATGAGGCTTTGAAGAATAAATTTTGAAACATTGCCATACAAGAAAAGTTTCATCAGTTGATTAGAAATAATAATTCAAAATTAATCATGATTAGAAATAATAATTCAAAATTAATCAAGAGACGCTATAATCATAAAGATATTGAAACAAGAAGAATCTTTAAAAATGAGTTGATTGATTCAGATTTTATAGTTAGAAATAAGACTTCTTAATCACAGATAAGATTTATTTTGAGGAATCATTTACCTCAATAACTATATAAGAATCCATGAGGTTGTTACTAAAAAATGGCATCTTTATTTGTCAAACCACATATACAAATAATCCCATTACAAGATTTTGATAAGGTGAAATTAAAAGCAATCAAAACCATCATGAGCAACTCAATTAACAAGAAAGAAAAAGAACACCTAGATTTCTAGACTTCAAGTTGCGCGTAAGGGGATAATAGATTGCCTATCATACCTAATTGCAACCCAACTAATACCATGTTTTTTTATCTTATTGCGTACTTAATTTTAAGAGAAACCTAAAGAATTTTATTGTGTTACAATGAAGCATACATTAAAACATTTGATAATAGCACTGGATTATGAATTTGGTATCCTCGGAATGTGTATTTTTAAGAACCTCTTTTAATAATTTTTTTCCTGCAAAAATTTCTCCACGATAAATTGGGTAAATTATTAACACAATAAACAACTTAAGAGGTAAGAAAATTTTGATGAAAACAACAAATTGTGATATGTATTAATTATTTCTTTGAGATATGTGCGGAACTAGTGAATTTAAGTCATCAAAAATTAGTGGAGTTGATTGAACCTCAACTAAGCTCATAGAAACAGCTTCAGAAGACAGGTCAAGCCCATAGACAACACGAAACTAAGTGAGGTCGGCCACATGGACCCTTTTTCTCCATTTCTTCCTCTTGAGTGTCATATTTTCATTTAATTTTAAGAGATTAAGATCATTTTTTATACAATATACCCAATTCTTTTTAGGTATATCTCTGCAGTTTTGCCTTTCTTAACATAAGTTGAATCTAAAACATATACTCTCCAAATGGGATCATCAGATCGTCGACGTTTAATATGACCAAACCATCTAAGACGACTCTCTCTAAACTTGTATGCAACCGGAGTTACACCAACCCTTTCATGAATGGATTCATCTCACGTTGTCTCTAATTGTCAAGCAACTCATCAACCTAAGCATTCTCACCTCAGCAACACTTAACTTTGTTTTATGTTTCTCTTTTAAAGGCCAACATTCTGTGTCATAAGCATTGCAAGTCTCACCGCCGTCTTATAAATTTTTTCTTTAAGTCTGAGCGATATTTTTCTATCACACAATCGGCCTGATGGATTCCTCCACTTCAAACAACCAACCTGAATTCTACGAATAACATCGCCATCTACATCACCATCACTTTAAACAATAGACCCGAGATATCTAAAACGTTCATACTTTTTAATGATTTGATCACTCATAGTTACAACTCTGCTTCTAGAGCTACTACTAATAAAATTACATTCTATGTATTCATATTTAGATAAACTCAAACGAAGGCTTTTAGACTCCAATATAGATCACCATAATTCAAGTTTTTTCCTGAACTTCTCTAGTCGTATCCACAAGAAGGATATCATCAGAAAAAAGCATACAACAAGGGTAAGAGCATCCATAACTAAAGCAAAAAGTTATAGTCTTATAGCTAATCACTGATGGCTTATAGCTAATCACTGATGTAATTCAACTTAAATAGGAAAATACTTGTGAATCCTCCTTCTATTCAAACAAGTAACAGCTCTAGTATAAATATCTTTAATGACTTGAATATAAGTCATATCAATACCTTTCTTTTCTAGAACCCTCCAAAGAATTTCTCTTGGAACATTATCGTAAGCTTTTTTTAAATCAATAAAATTCATGTGTAGATCCTTCTTACTCTCTGTACTTCTACATCAAACCTCTCAATAAATGTGTAACATTCATGGTAGACTTGCCCAATATAAATCCAAACTGATTATGAGAAATATTTGTATCATGTCTTAAATTATGTTCAATTACCCTCCCCTATAATTTTAAAGTATAACATACTAACTTAATTCCTCTGTAACTTGCACATTCTTGTGCATCCTCTTAATTCTTGAACGTGATGACCAAAATACTCTTCCTTCATTCCTCAGGCATCTTTTTAGTTTTTAAAAAAAATATTAAAGAGTTTAGTAAGCCAAAAAACTCTCAAATCTCCTAAATATTTCCACACTTCAATAGGAATATCATCAAGTCATGTTAATTTTCCACCCTAGGCTTTCTTTAAAGCCTCCACAATTTTCTTTTCACTAATGTGACGATAAAAATAAAATGTCTTATTATTATTAACAATAATAACAGCACTAAGCTTGATCATATTTTCAAAAACTACATTTAAAAGTTTATCAAAATAGCTCACTCACCTATGTTGAACATCTTCCTCCAAAAAAAGTACTTTTGAATTTCATCTTTAATACACTTTATTTGAATTAAATATTTAATTTTCTTTTCTCTTTGTTTAGGTATTTTATACATATATCTTTCAAGCTCTTTAGTATCTAATATATTATAAAAATCACTAAAAGAAGAATTCTTAGCATCACAAATTAATTCTTAGCATCACAAATTGTTCTCGTAAACTCACTACGGGTCACCTTATATATTTCTCGGTTCTCTAAGTTTCAAAATTTAAACCAATATTTATAACACAACTTATAATATTTTATCTTCTCTTGCACATTATTATTCAACCGCCAACTATTTTTATTTATAAAAAATTTTTCCTTTTGAATTAGTCATAATTTAATTTATTTGTTAATTCCTCTTGGATTATAAATTAGAATGTTAAAATTATATTTCTAAAGCACAAGCATTTAAACAACACTAATAAACTTCATTTGGCTATAAATATTATGGGATTTAGGATTGAAGTTAAAACAACACACAAATTTCACATCAAAATTTTGATAATTTCTCTGTTCCAAATGTCTTTTAAGAGTACATTTGGGATTGAATATAGGTACCTGTAATAATATTTATAGAATTATTATAGAAAAGAGCATATTATTTTGAAAGTTATGGATATTATAGCAAGTGTGTCAAAAATTAACCCAACACGCCAACATGACTCGAACTCCACTCGAAAAATCTGGGTTAAGGTTGACCCGAATATTTTTCGAGTCCGGTTCGGGTCAAAAAATTCGACAACGTTTATTATTCGGGCCGGGTTCGGGTTGAAACCGAAAACCCAAACATTGCCCAAATAAGCACAAAATTTCGAGTCAGGTTCGAGTTAGCAAGTTAACCTCGGGTTCGTGTTGATCTTATTCGGGTCGGATCATTTTCGGATCAAACCCAAATCCGACTCGGTGACCCGAATTGACACCCTTGTATTAAAGGTTGTTTTGCTTTTGAAAAGCAGGAAAACTGATTCCCTATAACTTGCAAAATCTAGTGGATTTAGTTGTAAAAAGCTACTTCCAATCACAGCAACATCTAAAAATCAGTAAGAAAGATATAGTCAAACAACACGTTTGAAGCTTTCTAAAAACGAAGCTCTGGAAAACTTAAGTCAAATAATTCTTGAGGTTCTTAATCTCAGTTCATGCAATGCAATCTCCATGCACTTTCTATTATGATATAATATTTTTTAAATTTTTATATTAATATGAATCTGATTTTGCTATTATGAGTTCCAAGTCTTGGCAATTAGAATTGGAAAAGAAGTAAACCAAGGGAAACTCTTTCTATTTTATTGCCACCATCAATCATTGCATTTTTATTTATTGATTGAGTGATATAATACTATTTATTAGATTATTTTTTATTCAACTTGTACGCACTTATAAATTGGGCCCTTGCTAGCAAAAATCTAAAATTTTTCATAAACCTTTCCATTTCTCTCTTCTCCCATGTCCCAAAGCCATCAATGACTTGTTATGTAAATATCAAGTCAATGAAACCCAAACAATCATACCTGGAACCTAGTCCGGTTAATTGATCCTTAATCTTTAGTAATGAGGTTTGTACAAGTAATTGGTTTTATTGGCTGAATTGTTGAGCATATACTAGATATTGAAGGTTAGGACAAGAGGAATCGTCCTTTTACCCCCCACTTGAGTTATGATAGGGATTACAAATTGGGCTCATGGGTCAGATTCGGGTCAGACCTATGTGCCAAAGCCATTAATGAGTTATTATGCAAATATTGTGTCATTGAAACCCAAACCTTCATATGTGGCACCGTCTGATTAGTCCAGCTAGTTGATCCCTACTCTTTAGCAATGAGGTTTTTAACAAGTAATGGGTATTTTTGGTTGAAATGGTTAGCATATATTAGATATTAAAATTAGGACATAAGGAATCATCATTTACCCCCCACTCGAGTTATGATAGGGATGTCAAATCGGGTTCATGAGTCATCTTTAGGTTGACCCAAAACTATGCGACCCGAACCCGACCAAAATATTAAATGGATCAAAAAGTTTAAAATTGAACGCGATGTGCCTTTAACTCGACCGACCCAAACCCGACCCGCATAGTCAATTTAATATATGCACAAGTTATTTGGGTCAAAACTTTAGTTAATTTTGAGTCAAGTTCGGGTCAAATTTAAGTTGGTGGGTCAATTTTGAGTCAATTTTAGATAAGCGAGTCAACCGGAACCCGACCCCAAAAAAATCAAACGTGTTAGGATTTTGGACCAGAGCCCACTCAAAAATTAATCAAGCCAACCCAAACCTAATTTTTTTTATTCAAGTTCGAGTAGAATTAGCATCGGGTCAATTTTTTAACACACCTAAGTGACATCAATCCCAGTAAAATATTTTGAGAGCAATTGGTTGTTGAGGCGAAAAAGGCAAATATAACAAAGGTTGCGACAGATCACCATAGTGCAATGGCAAAGCATGGCGGATTGTGACCAAGTCTATAGTTTCTATGCGATAACTTATTAGTGACCAATCTGGCCTGGTTGGGTTAATCCTATGTCGGTACCTTTTCAACTAGTTTTAGCTTTATAAAAGGCCAATACAACCAATTGGGAAAAATCAGATGTAACTCTAACTTTATTCTTTAATAATGAATTTTAATTAATGCTTGTTTCAGATATTTGTCATTCAAAAGTAGGATCTTTATGGTTCCAAGAACATTTATATTCATCGAAAGAAAAGAAAAAAAAAAGAACTACATCTGATTCCACTACCACCTTTGATTTGCTAAAAAAAAAAAAAAAGAATTGAGGAAGTTAAAAAAATAAAAAAGTCAACCAAATGACATGAAACAAGACAAGGTGGAAAATATTGCAAACCAGCAACCAATTTGCAGTTGCATCCAACACACAGATCCTAAAAAATGGAAAAATCATGTCAAGGAGGTCTTCAGGAACTAAGCAAAATTTTCTGGTACATTTCAAAAAGCATACCAAAAGGTCAACAATACTAAAGGTTGACAAAATATCTACCTCGCAGAGCTGAAAGAAACCATGCCAACTGCGGAAGAAGTTGAATCTAGATCAGAATGGTTCAAACATTTTGTGAAATTACTCTTGTACAAATACAACCAACACTACTGCAAAACACTTACGAGGTTCAATTTTGATCCAAAATTGAAAACTTTATTTATTCTATTTCAATATTTCCTATGCATTATAGATGGCTAAAAACTTTATGAAACCAATAGTTTGAAGGACTCGTAAAATTTAGGCTCACTATACAGAAATTGTGTCCATTCTATCTAACAAATGCAGCATTGCTTACTGAATTCTAAACTTGATATATAAAAAGTCCAGTTATTTTGCATATTTTCCTAAAACAAAATTGACCTTCAACATAAAATTGTGTTCCGAATGAGGTAAAATTGACCTTCAACATAAAATTGTGTTCCGAATGAAAAGCAGGAAAATATCGCCTATTAACTGGAGAAGATTCTATTGACAAAGAAAAGCATGTTTGACAATGGAATAAGAGTCAAGAGCACACCTTGCGAAGATTCTCCTCAGCTCGCTCCTTTTTAATCCTCGCAAGCTCAGCCAGTAAAGCTTCCGTGTCATCCTCATCATCATCATCATCATCACTAACAACAAGAAACGAACTTTACCAAAAGAGAGAAAAACAAAACCCAATAAAAGAGCATTTAGTGGATTCTAAGAATAAAATAGAAGTTAAAACTTTGCTTGTCATTTTCATTTGCGAAAAAAAAATAAAAGATGAGACAAAAAAAATATTGTGATACGACCAACAAGAGTGAAGCAAACTAATACATTCAATGGAAAGCTTGTTTATACTCGTTTAAAAAGACAACTGATCCATCCTAAACATAATTAATAAAGTTCAACCATAGATAGCAGTAAAGCTTGAGCACTCTTTTGCTCTTAAGGCCCATTTATGTTAAATATATTCAGATAATAATTGAATAAGGTTGAATAACGACCGTGTTTTTTTAACAATCAAGTTAACTAAATGCTCAATCAATTTTTTATTAGAACCTTATTTAATAAATATAAGTTGTTGAAACAAATAACATTTTAATGGAAGTACACATTATAGGAATAATAAGATAGAAGCTCAAATTAAACAAATGATTAAATAGTTCCATTTCATTATATTTTGTTTCTTAGTAATAATTGAATTCTGGAAAAAAAAAAGAAACTAATTACAAATTAAGATTATAAGATTCATTTCTTTGTGAAAAAAAAACAATCGAAGGAATTATATCAATAATGAGAATCAAGCATCTAAACTGTATTTAGCTAGACTTGATTAATGTTCAATTTTGGCCCAATCTCAACAAAAACAACAAGCATTTGGGGTCGGCAATTTTGGCCCAAGCTCAATAAAAACAAAATAAATAAGATTGAAAGGGGTTTTTAGACACTGTGACGTTCAATTTCAACTAAAAAAGGATAAAAAAATAAATAGATAAAAAAGATGCTCGTCGCTCAGCTCCATTTGGTTGTTTCACAGCTCTAAGAACTGACAAGCCTAATAGTACTTGAAATGTATTCCTGATTCTCCATGGGAAACGTAAGATTATTCAAGCTAATATTTAATATAAACTCAGCATGATATGTCACACACTAAATGGAGAAAGAATAATAAACTTAATGGAAAACATAGATAACCAAATATATAGAATAAATAAACTAGAATGAGTGATATATTGCAAAAAGAGACGAAGAAATCCAAGTATTTATAAGAGTAAAAGACAAAAAATTGGGTGGGAGGAAGAATTAGATGATGAGAGGAAAGAATGCTTCACCAACATACACAGAATTAAGATTGAAATATAATGTAGAGCAGCAATAATACATGACATGACAAGTATTCATCCCTGAAGCAAGAGTTATAGGTCAGGATTAAGCTCAACATTCTTATAAGCCCTACCAACAGATATCATGGAAGAAAAATTTGAAACTGTTCAAACTATAGGACAGCCAAAATAATAGAAGTAATATTTTTAACCATACTTGAAAACTAGGGCCTAGGTAGAACATTGAACCTAATAATTTACACGTTGTGTAAGGTGAGATGATGGGTTGGCATGCCAACGCTTTAGACTTCAAGATAGACAGAAAAACAAAATGGACAAAAAATCAAGCTTAGGCTTCATCTTATAACCAAGCAAACATTAAGTAAGAACATATATTTAAGTAAATGAGGTTTTCCTTCATCAATATGCAATACAGTACATTCAAACTAGAAAAATGCATTCCAAACCAAAAGTATATAATTATAGATTATTTAAGGATCATAACCTAGCTTTCATGCATTTAAAATTATCATAAGCATAAAAATCAACACGAGACATCAGAATATGCTACATCACACAAAAGATTACAATAAGAGAGCTTCTACAGCACCAATGTAAAGCTCAATAAAAAGTTCTTTATCTTATAATTTTAGAAAACCAACAAGCCAGAAAACTTCTGAACAAAATACCAACTCAAAATAAAGTCTGTTTTTAAAAAAACAACAATGTATATTACAGATGACAATTAGTTCATTTATTTCCAATCAAGTAAGAAATATGCAATAACTGAAAAAAAGAATAAAATAATAATAATAATAATAATAATAATAAAATAATTGTTGGTTAGAAAGGTAGTACCCATTGCAGAATGCTTAACTCTCGCTCCTTCCACACTTCCTCTCATTTGAAACGGAAGAGCAGGGAACAAGAGGGAGAGCGGAAAGATCAAGAAAGAAGGTTGTGCCCTAGCCGAGGAAGGAAGAAGAAACCATAGGAGAAGGAGAGCAACTTTGTGCAGGGAAGAAGAGGAGGGAAGTCACCGATTTAGTGCGCAACTTTGTGCCCTAGACGAAGAAAGGAGTCAACGACGCCGCTTTTCTCCTCCTCCTCCTCCTCCTCCTCCTCCTCTACTACCCTAGTACTATCATTCGCATACTGCACATCAGTGTTATTTGCCTCAGCCTTCTTCCTTTTCTTTTTTCTCTTATCACTTTCCTCATTACCGACCCCTACCCCTACTCCCACCTCTTCAGTCAATGTTGGACCTTCTGGCTCTACCACCTCATGCTTTCTCTTCTTAGCATGGTTGCTTGGAGTTGTCGAAGCCGTGCGCAGCTCTATTGGGTCAAACCGAGGCCGAAGGATGAAAAAAGCACTCACGGCATTGTACTCGCATAGAAGAGGAGGAAGAAGAACCGAGGTCTCTGTGTGCTTTAGAGTTGTCGAGTTGTGCAAAGGAAAAGAGACAGGAGAAGGCATTTGCGATGTGCTCGCACAGAGCAAGGAGGAGATCGCAGATGTCGTCTTAGCGTGCAAAAGAGAGAGCTAGCGTGCCCTGTTGAGGTGAGACAGGACCCAAGGAACAATACTCGCGCGACCGATCTGAGACCAAAAGGAGAAAGAGGTGAGCCTCGTGCATGAGTCTTAAGGCTCTTAGACCAAATCCTAAGGTAAGTCATTGAATCATTTAAGTTTTAATTATATAACATTTTTATTTAATAAATGGGTTATTATATTAAAAATTAAAATTTATGATTTTAAATTAGGTATCGTAGTGGATGACCTTGGAAGCTTATTTTGAATTTTGAAATGAGCAACAAAGTATTTTCTAGTTAGTTTATTTCAAATCTAATTGGGTTTGACTTGATCAGTAACATCAAAAGGGTGGGCCCCATCTTAAGTTACGGTAGGGTCAACCTTTATGTGAGATAGAAATTAAGCTTTTTCAACATATTATGTATATTTTTGTTATCACTCATTGAGAAATGCCTAGATGCCTCAAGAGACATCTAAAAAGGTTTTAAATTTTACAGATTTTTTTTTAATCATAGAATCTAATGCTAATGTTTTAGACTATAGAAAATAAGCCACTATATGCTATGATAAAAATTTAATAAATGGAGTTCATAGAAGAGCATCAAAAGTTGAAGAAGCATGGATGCACACTTGGGAATAGTGCATCTTGAGGAAGAAGAGCAATATTTAAAAGAGAAAAAAAAATGATGGTGAGTAAGGAATCTAGTGATGGAGAGCATATATAAATATCAAGTCCCGCTAGATTAAGGTTGATGCTTTCGTAGTACAATGACAATTCATTTAGAAAATATTATTATTTTTGTTCGAGATATTTGGTGATTTGTCATGCTAACATTTAGGCTAACTACACGATGGTTCGTCATAATTTATGCTAAATTTTTTAAGTTTCATAGCAGAAAGAGAACCATACTCTTTTTCTATCAATTATTATTGGAGTTACGATTTGTTGGGAATATGATGATCATGAAATTTAAAATTAAGAAGTACGGTGACCCAAAGTGATTTAGGATGTAAATAATTAGAATGCATGGTGTCCTAATTTAGTGGAGACTTGTGAGGGCACTCATTGGCGTGTTAAGATGTTTGAAATCACAAGTGAAGAAGAGAAAACAATGAGCAAAATTGTTTGTTTCTTCGAAACATGGGGCCTTGGCAAAAGGGTCAAAGGAAACTATTGCCAAAAACTTGCTTCTAGAGTTTGAGATTTTTGTACATAATAAGCCACTTCAATAAACCCTATTATAAGCAAAGATTATAGTTGATCCATAGACAAGATTGTGCTTTTATTAAATCGCGTATGAATCAATTTATCTCTATCATTCAAGATTTGATAAATGTTAAGCTTGGGACAAATTGTGCAATGTCATCAAAATCCAACTTTTTTGCTATTTCACCATGTTCATCTTATTACATGAACGATTAAGCTTGAGAATCGATTATTTGTGCAGGATATAAATGAATGGCCGATCATTGATCCATTGCCCTCCTACGGCCGCGGAAGAGATGCTCCTGGTGGAAGATTCACCAGCTTCATTATGGGATCCAACCTCACTGATGTAATTATCACTGGTAATTTGAGTTCCTATTCACCTTTTGTCATCAAAATTCCCCTTTTATTTGCGCTGTCTTCTTCAGCCTGTCAAACAAAGTTGGAAGCTTTGGACAAAAACTATGTAAAGTCAGAATCTTTTTCTCTTCAATCATCACAAAAAGAATGCCTTTTTTTCAGGTGACAACGGAACCATTGATGGCCAGGGAAGTTCCTGGTGGGCGAAGTTCCATCACAAGCAGCTCAAGTACACCCGGGGCTACCTTGTTGAGTTAGTTTATTTCAAATCTAATTGGGTTTGACTTGATCAGTAACATCAAAAGGGTGGGCCCCATCTTAAGTTACGGTAGGGTCAACCTTTATGTGAGATAGAAATTAAGCTTTTTCAACATATTATGTATATTTTTGTTATCACTCATTGAGAAATGCCTAGATGCCTCAAGAGACATCTAAAAAGGTTTTAAATTTTACAAATTTTTTTTTTTAATCATAGAATCTAATGCTAATGTTTTAGACTATAGAAAATAAGCCACTATATGCTATGATAAAAATTTAATAAATGGAGTTCATAGAAGAGCATCAAAAGTTGAAGAAGCATGGATGCACACTTGGGAATAGTGCATCTTGAGGAAGAAGAGCAATATTTAAAAAAGAAAAAAAAATGATGGTGAGTAAGGAATCTAGTGATGGAGAGCATATATAAATATCAAGTCCCGCTAGATTAAGGTTGATGCTTTCGTAGTACAATGACAATTCATTTAGAAAATATTATTATTTAAATGACTGGTGATTTTATCACTTGTTGAATGAATATTGGATTTTTAATGAATGTTTTCAACTGTGTTTCTTTAATTCTATGTTTTTTTTTAATTTGTCATGAATTTATTTTCTGAAATAATGCAATATATAATGGGGTTATAGAGTGACGGTCTAATAGCCGGCGGTTGTGGAGGAATGGGAGATATCACACAACTCAAGATCTACAATAACTCATAGCCATGAAAATCTTCAATGTAATCAAGTTGCAGTTGAAATTGTATATAAGATATTGTCTAGAGATTTTGCTCTCTTTTTGTCAGGATTTTATTATCTGGAGTTCAATATTTCCTATAGGAGCAAGTCCCTATAGTTAATTCTCCCTCTGTATAAAAGTAGAGCACTTTCAATTAAGGCAAGTCATTAGATCGTTAATTACTCACTATGTAGTAGTAGCAATTTACGATTTTGTATTGTGAAATTCGATTGAATTTTTATATTTATAAAAATTTGTCACTTTGAGCTTAAAAGTATATTGATGGGGGAATGATGATGCAACCAATCAAATTTCTCATAGTTTCGTCATCACAGATTGTCATGAAACCTAATCTACACAAAGGAGGTAGTTGATTGATGTCTGAAAATGCTGCAAAGCAATCAGTCAACTACACAAGTATATGTGTTGATTACATAATATATGAAATTTGAGTCTGCGTATTGATCTCACAATGAAACTTGCTAACTTTTCTAAATGCTAACTTTTCTAACATGTTCTGGTCTACTACTCTACATCACTTAGTTCAATTTGAAGATTCACATTTGCAAAAAGTAAAATGTTATAAAATTCTAATGCAAAAATCAAAAAATAACATGAAAATTTTTGAGATTTTTAAGAGGTGACGAGGCTCATGATTTCGTAACATTGGTCTAGTGATTCCTTGATGTGTTTCCTTTGATTTTCCAATGTGATTGTTGACAACTAGAGATAACTTTTCCTTAGGCTATGTCTAGGTCATAAGAAGCGTTAGAAACCTTTTTACTTTTAAGGGGACTTAACCATGCACTGTTTCTCAGGAATTCTCTAGTCCCCTATGTAGGTCGCAATTTCTTAATAACATTATATATTTTCCCCTAGGTTATTGTGAGTTAACCTACTTGTTTTTCAGAACAATGATTAGAAGTTTTAGATTACAGGAGGTTTTAACACCCTAATTGACCAAATCAGAAGTAAACGACCATCAAAAGATTAGCACATCTACTAGCATAATTCATAGCACAAAAAATATTTTGGGGAAAAACACATGGGAGAAATAATGAAAATTATCGCAAGTTTTACATCATAGAAGCTTGAACGTGAATTTAACTATAATGCATGAAGTGACAAAACACAAAAAAAAAAAGTTTTATTGAGAATATCAAAGGTACAATATACGAAAGTACATAAAACTTACAACTAAGCCAGTCATTCCTTGCAATACAATGGATTTCTCCCTGTATAATTCAACTCTACGACAATCTCTCGCGTAGAATAAACATAATATTTCTCTCTTACAATCCTCTCAAATTATCAAAGAAAATGCTCAAGAATATTCTTTATAAGAGGGCTAATGGAGAAAACCCTAGGGCAAGAATAAGACTCTCTTAGAACTCTGAAAAGAGACAACCTCTATACAACTAGAATTGCCTTTGATCTCTTTAAATAGTTGTAGCATGAACAACCTCTAAATACTTTCCAAAGTTATTCTTAAGCGGAATAGGCAAAAGTATGGTAGACCACATTGTAGGTACAATGCTAAGAAAGCGTATCTACATTGAAGTTGGCTTAATTATTCTACCTTCTCTATCTTTCAAATGCTTCTTTTCTAGGGCCCTGGCGTCTTCAAAGGGTAGACGTAAATATGTTGGCCCCTTATTTTGCACAACTTCATATTTCAACTTTCTGACACGCGCTCGACATTTATAATCTACAAAACATTTTGTAGATTATATTTGTTATGATTATATTTGTTGTATCTTAAGAATTAAAGGAAATGAATGTGAAAAGGGAAAATGAATGTTTAGTGTATTTAAAAGGAGCTAATATAAAGGAAATGAAATGATAAGTAAATACTTAAAGTCATGCAGGATAACCCTTAGATGATACTGACAGGGGATGCAATGTGTCCATGCACGTTAAAGGAAATGATAAAGGAGTACTTTCGGGTACAATTTTGAGGGTGTCTTCGGACCCATTTTCGAGGGTGCCTTCCGGCACATTTTTAAGGGTACATTCGGATATGACGGTAATCCCGTGCTGACTATTAAAGATATTAAATTGGCAAATAAGTATTACTTAAAAGTGAAATGAGAAGGGATAAATTTAAAGTTTTAATGAAATGAACTGCATTTTCTTTTCCTCATTCATGCATAGCATAGTATAATAATTTAATGCATATTAGATTATAATTATTCACTAAGATATACTTATGGTTGCAATTAATATTTTCTTTCATGAGAAAGAAAATTTTAGATTGTTATGTCTGATAGATGAGACTTTGTTTACTAAATGAGGACCACTGCAGCTACGTATATTTGTTATGATGATAATTTCTCTTTACTTTTTCTTTCAGACATTAATATAATATTTGGTACTGGCTTGTGATGTTATTGGCTTGAGATGTTATTTTTTAATGTTATTGTTTCTGAATGCTTTAGATTTTATTGTACTTTGTGGATTAGTTGCTCTTTTATATGTATTGGAAGTTTTCAAAATGTGGACAGTTAGATATTAATACCGTCTAACCGTTGTTCCCACCTTAGTTAATTCTAAACACCAACCCAAGTCGTGACAAAATATTGCCTCTTTTCTATTAGAATAAAATGCAACATTCATTTCTTTCTTCTTGTAGCTTTGATTTTTAGCTTTGCCTCTATCGCATCAAAATGTCACAAATTCAAATCATAAAAACAAAATTCTTCAGAAAGCAATAGTAAGACCCTGTAAAGAGAACCCAACCTAAATCAAAGTCTAATACATTTTAGTATCCCCATCTATGCTTGAATGTGCAGTAGATGAAAAGTGTAATACATGATGAACATTTAATGGGGTGCTCAGTATTTTGAAAAATCGTATAAAATAAAGGAATGTAAGATTTTTAATATTTTTTGTTTGTTTTGGATGAAGAATGAATGCAGCAATGTAAAATTTTAAAGTATTTGGCATTCACCCTTTAGTTCACTTTCGATGTATATGGAATTAACTCAATTTTGAATGAATTCCAATTACATGACAAGAGTGAAGCTTTGCATATTGCCACCACTCGATATAGCTGGCTGCCAACCACCTCTAACTGCACACCACCATTGTCAAGTGTCAACCAATATGGCTGAGTACACTAAATTGATTTTATGTCAAACAAAACATAAAATATAATCTATTGCATCTGCTTTACACTCAACCAAACAGCTCCAAGCATTTCAAAAACATTGTATTTATTTTATATTGTATTCTTTTTTACTCTACGTTACTGTTTTAGCAATACAAATAATCCCAAAGAAAAACTCCAGCGCCATTTAATAGTTAAATCCCACTTATCATGGTTACAACTTCAAAACATAATTGAAGGGTAGGGGTAAACTTCTATGAGTAAAGGCAATTGTGACAAATTCAAATAAGTTTCAAATCACAAATCAAATGTTTAGACCGCATTGTTCATCCAAAAGAAGGTAAAGGAATATGTTTCAAATTAGGAAGCAAGAAAGGAGTTCAAAGAAGACTTGAGTATAAAAGTTTATCCCTAATCCTTAATATTCTAATTTTATCCCTGTCCAGAAATTTTATCTTTAGTTGCTAATGCTTGGCTTAGTTATCCATTCTTTAATGGTTACATGAATAAAGCTCACATGATTTTAAATAGAAGACATTTCAGATTGTTTAAAAAAAACAAGTTAATTTCCCTCCTCCCTCCTCCCTCCTCCCTCCTCCCCTCCTCTCTCTCTCAGTCTCTCACTTGCATGAAACTTCCACTAGAAGTCTACCAAAACAGCCCACTACATCTAAACCAAGGAATTAGGCAAGTTATAGCACACATCTCCCGTGGTTTTGTATATCACTGATTCCCAAAATAAGGAAGGACCATGCTAAAGAAGGAAGAATAGAAAGATGAATAAATAAACCAGATATGATTATCACAAAAACTGTGGAACAGAACATGATAATGTAAACCCATATGTTTCTAAGACTAAAGAATATTACCTCCACCAACCACGGACATCAAAGCAAAAAGCACTTAAATCAAGCAAAAAAGGTTACATCAATAGTAAAGTTATTTTTCATACTTAAAGAATAACAATTGTATCCTTATGACAGAAATAGCTAATTAAAAATGCAGTTTCATTACTCTTACGTCTAATCTGCTTCTTCAATAAGAAGGAATGAACATAAATATAGAGCAAGTGAATAATTTGATAAAAATGGTGCAAAAAAGTCTATTTGTGGGGGTAGCATGAGTACGGGTTTGACAAATATTTTTTAATTTTAGAATTTTAGAAATTTTAATGTCATATAATTAATGAGATATGCAGCATTGAGAATAGAATTCCCACAATAATGTTTTGAAATTTTTCTAGTGATCATAATTGATAGAGAACCCCCTCTAAAAGGTGTCTACATCTTAATGTTACCACATTTTGTCGAGAATTAATACACGAAGTTTGGTGAACAGTTCTTTATTGGAGTGTTCTCCAAGAATGGAATGAAATTAATGTTTCCCGTTATAAGTCCTAAAGACTTAAACTTGGGTATTGAATTGAATCCTTATGAAAAAGTGTAAATTTTGATAAATAAAATTGGTTCATACTTTTCTTGCATTAGAAAGATCCAAGTGATTATAGTCAAAAGATATAAACAATCTAAGACCGGATACGCCAGACTTCACTATGTTGCAAAAGGTTGGGAAGCCTAGAGAAAGAAGTTTATGGTCGTCTGCCTTAAAATAATTAAGGATTTGTGATGATAAAATGAGAAGAAAATATTTTTTTTAAAATACATGAAATTTGGGTGACTAAAATGAAAATGTCATAACGTGTTTTCTTTAGTTAGAAGAAGATAAAAACTTACCATTTTTCTCCTACACTTCAAGATTTCCTTCAAATTTTAGAAGATAATCTACATTTCAAAATTTCCTTCAAATTTAGAAGATAGAGATGAAAATTTTCCTTCAACTTAAAAATTATCCTTCTCAAGTCTCTTTTCTGGAATTCATAATGAGTAGGAAGAAAATTTCAAATCATATTCTTATTATTTTGTTGAGTGATAGGAGTCAAAATAACTAAATAAAAGGCTATAAGCGATAGTGATAATCCCAATGCCAATTACATGTAATATTGCCTCGTTGATAATTCTAACTTTATAACCCAGTAAATATGGATGAAAAGTTTGAAATAAAAGGGAATCCATTATTATATGATTCAGAGGTTCTAGAGTCTACAATAAAAAAATTGAAGGTTTCCATTTTGGACATTAAAGGCATTCAAAACTATGCCATTTTGGACAATTGCACTAATGAGGATCTCCAGTGCAGAAGATTTTAGTTGGAATTGGATAATCGACAATAACGAGAAGGTTTGTTTAATGTCAAAGTTGCCATGGGAACATGATTCATGGCCAGATGTACACCAAAACTGGGTCTACTTATTAAGGCCATTTCGGGTTTATTCATTATAATTTTCTTACAAAAATATCTTTAGAGGAATGATGGCGATGACTTAATAAAAAGATGTGACAGATAAATGATGAAGGAGAAAAATAGACCCAAAAAAAAAAATCTTACTCAATACAAAGGAGAAGGTTTTTTTGATGTGAAAGTTGCCATGGGAACATGATTAATGGCAAGATGTACACCAAAAGAGGGTCTTCTTTCTAAGGCCATTTCATGTTTATTCATCATATTTGTTTAAATAAAAAAATCCTTAGAGAAATGATGGGGATGACTTACTAAGAAGATGTAAAAGATAAAGAATAGAGGGGGGATATAGACCAAAAATCTTGCTCAAAATTAAGGAGAAAGCTTGTTTGATGCCAAAGTTGTCGAAGTTGCCAGGGCAACATGATTCATGGCAGGATGTACACCAAAAGAGGGTCTTCTTTCTAAGATCGTTTCATTTTTATTCATCATAATTGTTTAAACAAAAAAATCCTTGGAGGAATGATGGGGATGACTTACTAAAGAAAATGTGACAGATAAAGAATAAAAAGGAAAGATGGACAAAAAAATCTTACTCAATAATAAGGAGAAGGTTTGTTTTACATCCAAGTCGTCATAGGAACATGATTGATGGCAAGATGTACACCAAAAGAGGAGGTTCGTTTTAGGCCGTTTCATGTTATTCATCATGATTGTTTAAATAAAAAAAAAAATCCTTAGAAGACTGGTGGAGATGACTTAGAATTCTAAGATGTGAAAGATAACGAATAGAGGGAGAAGACGGACCAAAAATCTTTGAAGTGGTATTTCAATTATATATAGTGCAGCATATTATTTTTCTTATATCCTTTTACTCATATTTTACTCATAAGAGTACCACATACTTTATTTCTACTAATGGTTATATATTTTATAGTCAGAATATTTTGTATGGTTCCACTAGTGAGAATTGTCCTAATAAAGATATGTATGTATGGAGGTCTCTCGGTAGAGGGCGTAGAGGTCATTTCACAGTTTTCTGATATCTACAATTTACCTATATGTTTTTTTATTTTTCGTCGTCTTTCTCGGCTTCAGTTTTAGCTCCCATATTATAGTGTATTAGATACATTTTCGACTAGAATATAGCGGAAGAAAGTAAATGTCCAGTTGATGATGCCGATTAAAGCCTGGACTCCCTGTTGATTGCATAGGATAATCTCACACAAAGATTTAACGAGCTTACCATCGAGTTCGTTCACGTTTCTAATAAAATGCGAAAAGAACAACAAGTACTTAGGGCCGTCGCTCGCACTTACCCATCTCCCAAAATGGCGGTATCGGGAGCCATACCAATACCCAGTGCAAGGCATTTGAAGGATTGAAGTCAGAAGGTGATGAAAAATCCAATGGATTCCGATTTAGAGGACGAAATTAATGTGAGGAAGAAATGTGACTTATCTGAATCTGATGGAGAAGAATAGTGCCAAACGGAAATGTCGGCCCCTCTGAGGTATGCACCCCGTGAGAAAAACTATAGCAACTTAAGAGTGAAAATGGATATCCCTTTTTTTATGGGCACCTGCACATTGAATATTATCTCGATTGGGAACAATCAGTTGAGAAATTCTTCGAGTATATGAAAATTCAGCCAAAAAGGCAGGTGTGTTGCTTGTAAATTAAAAGAGGGAACATCTGTGTGCTGGTTAATATTACTGCAAAATCTCAAGCCAAAAAAGAAAGGGGCAATCCTCAGCTGCTTCAGAATAAAACAGTTTCTATGAGGGCATATTTTACCCATGGATTTCAAACAAATGCTTTATATGCAATATCAGCATTGCTCTTAAGAAATAAAATATCTTAGTGATTACACTGAAGAATTCTATAGACTCAGTGCTCGGAACAATCTTAACAAATCCCACAACTAGGTGGTAGCACGATATATTAGCGGATTGAAGGATGCAATTCAAGATAAGCTGGAATTAAATTTTGTTTGGTATCTTTCACAAACTGAAAATTGCATATAAAGTTGAGTCACAACTCCATCGACGTGTCAGAGGGAAAGTGATGCGGAAAACACCTTATGAGCACTCTGAAGATGGCAGCAGAATTTTGAATTCCTACATTAAATCGAGCTCCCTTCAGCACCAATTCACTGCTTCCTATAAAACCAAAGCATGTGCTGACACCAAACCCATAAATAAGCCCTAGGCACCAGTTAAAGAAAACCCTTATCTAAAACCTACAAAACCAAAGTGTTTTCGATGTTTTCAACCTGATCACAAGTCCAATGAATGCCCATCCGAACAGCAGTGCAGCTCTTGGAAGGCGAAATTGAAGATGATTAAATGAACCTCATAGCACAAAAAATGACGAAGTGGTAGAAGTGCTGGAAGATGAAAAACAAACTTTAGTGTTCATTCTAGAGAAGTTGCTAATAGCTACAAGGCAACCTACAACCTCCCAAAGACAAGCTATTTTCCAAACTAGATGCTATAAATGGTAAGATTTGTGACCTACTCATAGACGGCAGTTGCACTGAAAATATTATAAGATTAGTTGGGTAAAGAAGGGTGTTAATATATTAGTTTTGGATATGTGTCAAATCACTTATTCCATTGGGAAGCATTTTGTATGTGAAATGCTTTGCGACGTTTTGAAATGGATGTTTGCCATCTCATATTGGGCAGACCATGGCAATTTGAAATGGGTGTCATTTATGATTGTCGTCAGAATGTTTATGCATTTAAGTTGAAGAGTAGAAAGCTCAAGCTCATGTCACCTGTTTCTCCAGTTCCTATGAACTTATCCAACAGCAAAATATGTTGTTAAGGGTGCTGATTTAGTTAGTTCATACAAGGAAGCATCTGCTGTGCATGCTCTTGTGGTTTCTGAAATAAATTTAGAACTTGACTCCACTGCCCTACCTGAACCAATTCAAAAATTACAGCAGCAATTCAGCAAAATATGCCCAGCTGAACTCCCTCCAAAACTCCCACCGCTGCAAGCCATCCAGCACGAAATTAATTTCTCTCCGGGTGCTACACTACCCAGCCCGCCACACTATAGAATGAGCCCAATAGAACACCAGATCCTGCAAAGAATTGTAGATTTACTGGTAAAAAAACAGTTGATACAACACAGTTTCAGTCCTTGCGCCGTCCAGACACAACTTGTACCTAGGAAAGAAGGGAGCTGACACATATATAGACAGTAGAGCTATTAACAAGATTACTATCACATATAGCTTCTCTATGCCGTGGTTGGAAGACATGCTCGACAAACTGGTTGGGTCTACAATATTCTCTAAACCAGATTTATGTAGTGGGTATCATCAAATCCTCATCCGCCTTGGTGACAAATCGAATGCATCCTTTAAGCCCATAAAGGTTTGTATGAATGCAAGTTCATGCCCTTCAAATGTGTAACGCACCAAGTACTTTCATGAGGCTCATGAACGAGATACTTAAATCATTTATGGGTTATTTCTCTGTTATTTATTTTGATGACATATTAGTCTATAGCACTTCTATTCATGAGCACGTTCAACGCATAACCAAGATCTTTCAAGTTCTCCAAGTTCATAATTCAATGTGCCAAAATGTGAATTTGCAACTCCACAAGTTCATAGTTTTGGCCAGTGGGAGTCAATTCAATCCTTGCAAGGTTGAGGCTATTCAACAAGGGCCAACACCAAAGCCTTTTTATAATATTCAAAGATTTCATAATTTGACAATTTTTTACCACAGACTTATAAGGGGTTTCAGCATGATAATGGCGCCAATAACCGATTGCCTCAAATCCAACGTCTTCTAGTGAACCAATGGCGACAGAATAGTTTCAAGGAATAAAAACGACCCTTGGCACCGCTCCAGTACTTAACCTTCCCAACTTCTACAAGCCATTTCATGTGGACACAGACGCCACAGCAATAGGGTTTGGAGCAGTCCTGTCCCAAGAAGACCATCAGATTGAATTTTCAGAAACAAAGTATCGCTAGACAGAAGTAATCGGTATATAAGTAGGAACCCTATGCCGTGGTACATGCACTCAAACAGTGAGCACATTATCTTCTCCATCAAGACTTTGTTCTGCGTAGTGATCATCAAGTACTAGAATTTCCCAATCACAGAAACATTAATTGAATGCATGTCAGTCGGGTACTTTTTCTACAAAAGTTTAGTTTTGTGCTTAAACAGAAATCTGGTTCTCAAAATTGAGTTGTTGACGCCCTCAATAGACGTCAACGCTCCTTACTACCTTACAAAATAATAACTTGGGCCTAGAATATTTAAAAGATTTGTATTGGACTGACAAAGATTTCTCTGAAACCTATCTGTTTTCATTTTTTGTTGTCTCTCACATTTTCAGTTTTAGCTCCCATGCTAATCTTACTCAATACTAAAAAGATGGTTTGTTTGATGCCAAAGTTCCCATGGGAACATGATTCAAGGCAATGTACACCAAGGAGGGTCTTCTTTCTAAGGCCATTTCATGTTATTCATCATAATTGTTTAAACAAAAAAAATCCTTAGAGGAATGATGGGAACGACTTAGACTAAGAAGATGTGAAAGATAAAGATTAGAGGGGGAAGATAGACAAAAAAATCTTACTCGATACTAAATTGAAAAAAAATTGAGAGAAGAATACAACAAAATTTTCATATTCACAAGATTGAAGCGACATAATAGGACATACAAACAAATTAGAACAAAAGAATACTAAATAAATAAATAGGATCACAACCAACCACATGATAAAAAAAAAGAAAAAGAAAGGGAAAATTTTGGCTATTCAATTGAACAATAAAGCTAGAGAAAAATTCACTTTAAGGACTACAGATGGAAAGTAAAAACTATTCAAATTGTTGAGCAGTAGTGATAATTAGCAGTTGCTCCAATCATGCAAATTGTTTAATTAGGCATTAGTACGATTTTCAGACTTCACCGTGACATCTAATCTTAATGTTAATTTCCGAGTTGCTAAATAAATAAAACCACTTAGTTGAATGCATAATTCTATTAAAGTTGCTCATAGTTCCATTCTTCATAGACAAATAACCCAATAGAGAACACTATCTCCATCAGCACGCCCACATTAAAAATTATTTATTTAGATATGTAAATTAAAGGTGTAGTACAGACCTCCCCTGATTACAGAATAGAAACCAGCCTACGGTTAACTTCTAAAAGCAGAGGTATTCAAACCAAGTACTCAAGGCTTCAGAAACCAACTTCTAATAGCAGAGGTATTCAAACCAAGTACTCAAGGCTTCAGTTCTTTTCCTAGCCTCGCAAATGTTCCAAGATAATGAGTGGAGAGATAAGCAGGCAATAATAACAAAATAATTTTTTTTTTAAGCATTTACATACATACCACTCAATTCCTAGTTATTTACATATCTAACACCTAATCTTACTTTTTTACATTTATAGCACCAAATCTTTCATATCACATCAAAAATGGCACCATTTTAAATTTTAAAAAGTAAAATACACCTACGTATGCATAGGTAAGGTGGTATGAATGTAAAAAAAGAAGTATAGTTGTTAGATAAGTAAATGCATAAAAATTAAGTGGTATGTGTGTAATTCTTCCAGTTTTTTGACATATTTAAAATGAACCAAATGCATCCACAATCAAGAATGAAAATAAAACATTGGACAGTCAAAGCAATAAGGGAACCAGAGACCCCATTCGTCAGCGTAAAAGAGGACATTTGCACTAAACAGGTTCAACAGACAAGATAATGCAAGCTAGAGCACAGAAAATCTAATTAAATAAACTGCAGGTGACCATTAATGGATTCCAAAACTAATAGATTTAAATCTGAAAGATTCTTAACTAATGTACAAGGATACACACCTCTCATCATCACTTTTAACTTCAACGTCGGAGTCGTCAGCATCTATGCTCCGGGGAACAATTCGATTCTCGGTATCTCTTTTTCCTCCTAGTTTTCAAGAGTGTGGGTGTGGGATGAACTCAAATAAGACCATCTTGCTCAAAATAAAACAAAACCAATTTTCTTAAAAAATATTTAAAGATATCAGTCCATGGTTAAGCAATTCCCACCTTCAAGGAGAAGCTGCCCTGTCCCCGCGCCTTTCCTCCTATCCCTATCCTCTGGAATCACAGCAAAAAAATTATAAATTTTAGTAGCTGTCCAGGGACTGAAGCACGATATAAAAACGACAAAGATGACAATTAATGACAGCGTAAGATATAAATCTTGGTAGAGCACTTCTAATAGGATTTAGCACTGAATTTAACCTAAATCCAGCTAAACGTGAAATTGAGGGATGCTAAATCTGGGGCTCCCGTAAATCAACGTAAATCCCGGACTTACAAAATCGACGGATTCGGAACAACCCACTGTTTTCTATAGACTTAGTACGATTTAGTACCTGTGAAAAATATTTTTTGTATGCTTGTCGTGACAATTCAATTTATCAACCTATAGGATTTAACCTAAATCCAGCAAAAAGAAAAATTGAGTGATGCTAAATCTGGGGCTCCCATAACTCAACATAAATCCTGGATTTAGGAAATCCACGGATTTGGTACTGCCCACTTATTTCTAAATACTTATTACAATTTAATATCTGTGAAAAATATTTTTTTTGTTCACTAGTCGTAACAATTCAATTTATTAGGATAATCTTGGAACTGCTAGTAAGAGATCAGAAGAGATTAGGATAATTTAAAGGGGTTATTAGCACTCCATACTCAAAATTTAAAACTCAGTAAACCACTCATACTCAAACAGGAACTTAGGATGACTTTTTCACAAAATCAGATTCGTTTAGTTTTTTTTACATGTATAAATACCATACAAAATAAATGTTCATATTCACTTAATCTTAGAGGGGAGTCTTTTTTAAAATAAGGCTAATTGAATATGGTTAGCTTTGAGGAAGTTGCGAGCAATGACAATCACACTACAACTGATAAACATAACGATATGATTATCCATAAAATAATAGGCAATGCGCATATGAAAAATGATATTCCAAGTATTCACGAATCCTCAAATGTCAACTAACTAAACTTTGTCAGTTATGCTACTAACATAAGAGAAAAGAAAAAAGAAATTGGTATTACTTCCCTAATCTATTATTTGAAATTGATCATAGTTATGATTTTTCTATGAACTTAACTTTACTATTGTTAAACATCCTGTTGTGATGAAGAAACTTTTAAAAGGAAAGTTAATTCAATATGAAGGCTCTAGTTCAAAGTCGTCACTTGATGAAATATTTACATCATTTATGGAAAGATTAAAAGTGCAACTAGAACACCAAAATGACAGGAAGAACATAAAGCTATTCTTGTGGAGTTGCTTTTCGAACAATTTTAATGTGGAAATATGTTTAATGGTAGAACAAGAAGGTTGTGATCGATGCATTAAATAAAGGATTAGGCACAACTTACACAGAGACATTGGTAATGACTCGCTTCAATAAATATGAATGTAAAATTTGGGAAAAAAACTCTACATATAAGTTATCATATTAGTTATATATTCCAAATTACTAAAATATTATAATAAAATTTAAGAAACAAATTTATAGGTTAACCCAAAATTGGAATGATTTTGAAGGAATTCTTTCCAATAAGATATTTTTGAGAGAGTCTATGCGGACAATACAGCAACCGTTAATGGAGTCATACATTCCAGCAACACTCTCCAAGTCTGATTGAAGAAGAGAAAATTACTATGCCTATTCATGATTTTATGGTCATGCATGAAGTAAGTTATCTCAATGAGTTGGATGTGCTCAGTCCATAACCAGGTGTTCAATTAGATGAAGATGTCAACGCGCAACAAGCATCGGTCAATTGAGTGGTAGCAAACGATCATCCGTAAACATCTGTCATAACAAACGGCCTAATAAAAGAAGAGCAAATCCAGAAAACAGGAAAGTATTGCTAGAGGCAGTCAATAAAAATGCACAGCTATTTCAGAAAATTGTGGACTGTCATTCTCCATACACAACTGTTGAATGTTTGGCGAAGCTTGGCAGTATTCCAAACATTTTCAATGAAGCTATTATTACGGTTCATGAAGTATTAAAAGAGGACAATGCTAGCAAAATTTTTTTGATGACTTCGAACAGGTCAAGGATACACAGTTAGATTGAATTTAAACTTGAGTCTTATCCTTGCTTGTAAATATATCCAGCTTGGGTGTGATAAAAGTATTTTAGTGTGTTATGTTTGCTGTATTGTGTCAATATTTATTTTATCTTTCGGAAAACCTCTGTTAATGTCATTATATATGTACTCTGTGCTTCTTTTGAAGAATAAATTCATTCTCATGTGATAATATCATGTTACTTGCTTTTTCTTATAACAGAAATTATGGTCCAATTAAAGGTTGATATTTGTGGAACTTGTATCTTTATAATACTTGGCCTGAAGAACATTTTTTTATACCTGTGTGAATGATATCTCTTATTCTATTAAATAGCTGGAAGCTTTATGAGCTTTATCTTGTACAACCTATGCATTTAAGTATGCCCTCCATCAATATCATTAAATCTGAAATAATGTTTAGTTCAATTAAAGTTAAATTCAATTAAATCTATTTGAGGTGTTGGGCATAAATCTATTTGAAATATTTTTTTCTTGTGCTAAATCAGTTAAATCCAACTAATAAGTGGATTTAATAAACCCAGATTTAATTAACAGAACAAGCAAAAATTGAATTTAACTTAACGGCGGATTTATCTAACCTAATTATGGTGTTTGGCTGGATTTAAGTTAACTCTAACTTAAATCTTATTAAAAGTCTCGTAATCTTACAGGATAAACTAACATAAGAAATAGCTGAAATAGACAGAGAAGGATTTCCAAAAACGCTTCATACCTGTATAAGATTTATCTTTAGAGGAAAAATGCCTCCTCTCTCGTTCCTCCAACTCTTGTCGGAGGTTCCTCCTCTGCAACTCGTCCTGGGTATCCTGTCCATCCTTTCTGAAACAACGAAAACGCCGATCATCATCAGAATTTAAGAGCAAGCATACCTCCGATTGTGAAAGAAACAAGAAGGACCAGATCTAAACCTATGAATGTGTAGGATTAGGGTTCGCTCAGTCAAAGAAGGAAGACAAACCTAGGTTTCAGCGACGTATGGGAAGCGAGATCCCTGGAGGAGTACTTTTGCGAAGGGCCGAAAATTCGCGTTCCTCCCTGCTCGTTTCCGCCTTTCGCCGGAGCCCACGTCGGTCTTGCCGCCGTCGTCATCTCTCTGCCCGATATGCAAACAAGACAGAAGACAGAAAGAGAAAAAGAGAATACCACCTTGAGTTTTTATTTTTTAATTTTCATTTGAGGACTTTACAGGCATACCACTCCATTTTTATGTATTTACATATCCAACATCAAAACTATCTTATCACATACAAATTAGGGGAAAAATTTTGAGTGTGATAGACGTACGCAGCGCTGCGTACGATATTGTGGTTATACCGAGGGTAGAAGTGGGTTACATTCGCGGTATAACCCATTGTAAGCTCCCTGTAACCTTCTGTAACCTACCTGTAACCTAAAATAAGTTTCGCGTTTCTATTATCATATATTAAGAATTTATCAGTAGTTTACAGGTAAGTTACAGAAGATTACAGGAAGGTTACAAAGGGTTATACTGCGGATATAACTCCCTTGTACTCTTGGTATAACCTCAATATCGTACGCAGCGCTGCGTATGTCTATCGCACGCAAATTTTTCCCAAATTACGGGTTTAATGCTCGTATTTGGCTCGTTAAAAAATATCATTATTCGTGATCAACTCGTTAATATATAGAGCCCAAAAAATGTGTTTGTATTCGGCGCATTTGCTAGGCGAGCTGAATACGAGTTGTTCGCGAACAACGAATCATTTTGACAATCTTGGTCACGCAACTGTAAGATATTAAGGGTAGCGACGAGATTTAAGTATTATTATTATATTAAAGTATTCATCTAATAAGAATTTGCTATATTTTTATTCCATTTTTTATTAATAATTTTATTTGATTATAAATATTTGTAGCATTTGAGTCAATTTAATTATTTAAAAATAATACTTGTCAATTATCTATATTCGTGTTCCGCTTGTTTATATATGGAGCGCAAAAAAATTTATTTATGCTCTACTTGTTCGCTTGATGAAAAAATCGAATATGAGTTATTGAATGAGCAGAATATGAGTTATTCGCAAATAACGAAACATTTTGACATCCCGAATAGAAATATCTGTGTCTTACTTTTAAACTATGAAATACACATTTTCATATATGATTAAGGTGTTATGTATGTAAACATTGATGTTTACGGATTAGATATGTAAATTCACAAGAATTGAGTGGCATGGATGTAAATCTTCTTTTTTAGTTTTTCTTTTAAAAAAATAGACATTAAATAAAAATTGGAAGAAATGTCTAGGAATTATATCTTCATTTTTATCTTGAATACATATAAATCATTTGTTAAAAAAAGGCTAAAAATATTTCATATATCTTAAAATGTTTTTTAAATATTTTTAATTAATGTATTCATTAAATGAATTAGATAATAATTATATTAGTTAAAAATACATACATAACATTCAAAATATGCATATTTTTGGAACTAACACCCACCTTTTTTTAAAAAATGTTGATTATACAAATATGAATAATTGGTGATTAATTAGTGTTATAATTAAGGATTAACATTTTATAATATTTGATACTTATGAATATTTTATAAAATAATTAACTAATTTAATAATTCATTGAATTCATTGTTTATTATTTTCTTTATGAACTATAATTAAAGTTTAAATAGTTAATATAATAGTGAGTGTCAAGATATATATACAATATATGAACTTAAGGACCTTGTTAACTTTTAAAATATTTATCAATGAAATTAGTTAATGACTACATTAATAAGAAGTTAAATGATGATTAATTGAATAATTAAAATAATAATAATTAATTATTTAATTTGACTAACATTGCATAAACTCATTGAGATGTGTAAGAAATTGCTTAAGTTTATGTAAGTCAAAAGATGTCATTAATGGGAAGAAATTTTAGACAATGTGTTTGAAGTTTTGCATGCATTAGATATATACATACATACCAACCAAAGATTGAGAGAAAAATTATATTCGAGTGGATTTGCTAGAAAAATTTATTAGTTTATTTTATGTCTTGAAATTGAGGAATATATAACTTTTTGAAACTTTTTTAAATTTAATATATATTATATATATGCTCACAACACTCAAATGCTTTTTTTGGTTATAAAAGATTAATTTATAGGTCAAGCAAGTCGTCTATAGGTATGCATATTTTTGATGATGAATACACAAAAGATTAATTTGTAGGTCAAGTTGGCATGTAAAGGTGAACTCACTTTATAAGAAGTGAAACTCGAAGGACAAAATGGGTTAATATAGATGAATATGCTTAAGGGTGTTCTTTTTGTGTTTATTCCTAAATCAAGAGGTTTTATTTAGATGCAAAAGGGTGTGAATGCAATATGTTATTTTAATTTTGTTATTTTGGTTATGAATTTTGATTTTTAAAAATTAGATTTGAGTTATTTAATTTGGAGTAGAAAAACTAATCTTTAAAAGCCCACCAATAAATGCATGCAAAAGCAAACAAACATCAGCCTAAAAAAGTGGGTATAAATCTAATCGAATAAAATAGGAATTAAACAACACTAGCAAAACAACAAAATGGGTATCTGACACTAGACCTAACATAGACTCGTTGTCAACTATGTCAAACTAGTATCATTGTTCGCTCTTTGAAATTTTGAGATTCGTCATCAATATTCATCATTTCATTGTTCATCCTTTTGTTATTCATTTTTTAGATAGTCCTGATGTCCAAAGTAATCAACTAAGATAAAAATCTTTACTCTAACAGACTCAACAAGGAAAGTAAAAATACATTCAATATAACACGCTATGCTTACTACATCATAAGACTAAGCTAGTATATCATAAGCTTACTGTACCACTTTAATCCAAAGTTATCTAGCAAGTAAATAGAATAAAACATTCACAAACACATAAAACATAACAATCCGCCCTCACATCAACTTAGGGTCTGTTTGGGGCAGCTTATTTAGTGCAGTGACATTTTGAAAACACATTTGACCTATTGGGTAAACTGTGTTTTGGCAGCTTATGCATTTTGAAAACGTTGAAAGTAGTGTTTTCACACCGCACCTATCTAGGTGTAGTGACAGCTTTCTGGCAGTGGTCTGTCTCTTCCCAAAAAGTAAAAATTTCTAATAGCCACAACACTTAGTTTCTCAGCAGATTATTCAATAAGTAGCAGCTGCCTCAAACAGACCTGTAATCCTATAACTAGGATGAGTATCTTAATATAATATCTAATGTGTACGATTGAAGGGCAAAGAAGGTAGTCACAACATGACACTTATTATTCAAATTATAATTTTTATTATTTTTGTTCAATTATTATTATGGGATTATTCATCTAAGTTTTAAATGTTTTTCTGAATTTTTATGAATCATTTTCTATTCTAATTTTTTATTGCTTAATTAAATATCATATATATGCTTATGAGGCATATATATACATTTAATACACATTAATATTTTATAGAATATCATAAACCTCATGAGCAAGTATTTATGGATCTTATAAAATAGACAATATAAAATCAAAACACTTTTGGGCAACTTATAAATTTTCGGAATTAGAATTTTGTTCATTTTAAAATTTTTCAAATTTTAATATCTTTTAACTAATGTTTTTTTTTTCAAATTCTCTTGGAATTATTTCTTAAAGTTAATATTGACCTCAAAAATGTTTTGTAAATTTTTTTTGAATTTTTGAATTTTTTTATTTATTCTATTTATTTGAAATTGAAATATGTAGTAAGTAGGAAATTCATAATAATTTCAGTTGATCTCTCAAATCCTTGAAATTTTACAAAGGTGTTAAAAATAATATTTTATACAAAACTTGAAATTTTCATGTCATTCTAAATTCAATTTAATCTTTTGTGAACTATTAATATTATTTAATAATTTAATTATTAAAAATTATTTAATTGAATATTTTTGTATTTGTTATTTCTTTTCTATTTACTTATTCTAACAGTGAAAATTTGGTTCAATTTGGATTCAAAAAGAGTGAATTATGAATATTTTAAGTTTAAAGTGTGTGTGTGTGTCAATTTATTTCAAAGTGAAATTAAAATTATTGATTTTCAAGATTGTATTTAATTAAAATTATTAAATTTATTGGGTTCAATGTCTTATAGACATGAATTTAACTTAAATTTTGTTGTTTTCTTCTTTGTTGATCATTTTATTGAGTTCAAATTAGAACCAGTTGAAATTGGATTTCATAATTTTTAAAATATTTTAATATTAGTTGGAGCCCGATTAAACCGCTGATCCCACCTTCCCGCTCCCGCTCCCGTCCCTGTTCCCGATTGCGAATGGTCGCGCCCACGACCCAACAGTTTCGTGAACTGCTCCCGCCAACTCCCACTGAAGTTCGCGAATTGTCGCACCTCTCCTCCTGTTCATGATCAAATGCTTTAGATGACTCTCCTTTAAGTTTCAAAGTCACGATTTTGGTGTTCTTCTTCAGGCTTCCTCGGGATAGAGAAAGTAAAGCGCAAGCTGCAGTTCCTTGCGACATAAGGAAGAAGGAAGAAGAAAGAAGAATAAGAAGATTGTTCTCCCTTAACTTATTCTTGGTGGCTTGTGGCTGAAGAGAAATTGGGTTTATTTCTCTTGTAAGTTTATCTTCTTCGGTGTATCTCGGTGTAGAGTTTCTTCAGTGTATCTCAGTATAGAGAGAGAATCACAGAAAGAGAAGAAGAGAGAGTAACGAAGTGAGAGATTCCTTTTGTAAGTTGAGGTGATCGACTGGTGTAAATTCCTCAAGTAGTAAAATCCTCTGCAACTCCGTGGACGTAGGCAATTTGTCGAACCACGTAAATATGTGTGTTCCGCTGTGTTACTGTTTTATGGTGTGAATTTCCTCATTTTATTTTTCGTTTCGTCGATCGTTCTCCTGTTTGATTTATATATATATGTCACATCAACTGGTGTATATCTTAGTTCTCAACATTTAAATGTTCAAATTGGTAGTTATTCTTCTTAAGGTAGGCTTGCAATTTTTTTGGATTTTAAAAAAATTGGCTTTACTCACACAAAATTTCAATTGATAATTCTGTCAAATTTTATTATAATTTCTAGATGGTTAATTCACTAAATTTTACATTGGTGTGTTTTAATTGAAGAATCCTTAAAATTAAAGTAAGATATATATGTAACTTTTTCAAATTACAAATATACCCTACAATGCAAATTTTCTTTTTAAATTGAGTTCTCTCTTAATCACTTTAAGCCCAATTAAAAATTTATACAAATTTTTATGATTTCAATATTATATTTTGTGGTTATTATGGAATTTAGAAATACAAAAATATTTATGCAAATGCTAAATTGCAAATATACAAAATTCATTATTAATATGATTTATATTACAATAAATTATTGATTTCACCATTCAGAGTGTTTCCATTTTGATTTAGGAATTGGTTTTCTAAAGTTTATTATTTAGTTTTCTGTTTTATTTATTTATCTTATTATTTTTCAGTCATTTTCATTTTAAAGGAAATTATAGGATGTATGTAAGGTCAAGTATTATTCACTGTGGAAAATTCATTTAATTTTTATTATTATTTAATTTTTATGAAGTATAATGTATCTTATTATTTTTATTTAATTTCTGAAATTATATTAATTAATTTCTTTTAATTTTTTTTCTGCATTGTTCCATTTGATTTTCTAATTCTGTGGTATTTTCTTTGCATTTTTATGATTTAACTTTTATTTTTTTATGGTTTTCATAACTCCTTTTATGATCATATAATTTATTTAAATGATTTTAGATGAAAAATCTAGCTTAGCTATCACGCGTTGTCTTCCACGTGTATTTTTCCAGGCACTCACTAAACCAAGGGTCATCTTTTGATAGGTTGGCTAATCATTAGAAATAATTGGTTCAAGGGATCTAATGCACGTTGGGATATACGTGGATTGTTTGACTTCATATCAACCTTTCAAAGCAAATAGAATGCAATGAACGATATCCGTTCATTATCCCAAACGGGACGGTGAATCAAAGTTGTTCATACAAAAAATCACATGATCGAGCTACATTCATATGATCCTTTACGATCAAAATGATCTCTAGATCCCTAATAGTCCATTATATAGTCAAAATTCCATGAAAGTAAAGTTTTCTTCATGGATGACTACTACCGAGAGCTCATATCTAAGTTTTGAGTTATATCTCTATAACAAGATCCATTAAAGTAATTTTTAAACTCCACAAAGACTCCTCTTGCTCTAATTTAAAGCTCTAATTTCAAATCTACATATGATTACCTTAGATCAAATGGTGGCTTGATTTAGTCTAATAGTAAGTCTGAGGGATTATTTCAATGAGAAAATGATGTTTGAGTTAGTTTTATGATTCAATAAAACTTTAGAAAGCTTTAGATGGAAAAATCAAGTTGTTTTTTTTTTTTGTAGAATTTAGAATTTCCCGGTTCATCTGAGTAAAATCAAGTTGTTTTTTTTGGTAGAATTTAGAATTTCCCGGTTCATCTGAGTAAAATTAGTATGTTTGTCTACGTAAAATTAGTGTGGGAAATGGACATGAGAAGACTTGGGATTGACAAGGAAGATGGTTAAGGGATTCAGGCAAAGGATTGAGATTGATTTAATTAAATTTTGTAGGGAGTTCAATCACTTTTGACAACCATGAAATGGAGAGTTCGATGAGGTATTTATAGGCTATGCATAGGCTAGGGGAGGGCTTAGTCTAAGTTGGAAAGAGATTGAGCACCAACTATTTGTGGCAAGCTGATGTTGCATGGTCAAATCTTTCCTCCAATAAGAGGAAGCCATGTTGATTGTCAATTTTGTCGTGCGACCAAAAGAGGAGTGTAGCTAGTGCTTGGAGGTTTAGATAGTTTCCAATGGAAGGAATATGTCTTGCTTGGACCGAGCTTTAGTGAAATTTGAGTAAGCTTGAGTTGGTGAGCCAAAATGAGTGTGCCACATGGACAGGGGGCCAAGTGGAGGGGCTTGGGTGAGTATAATTTGCCCATGAAAGGCTTGTCTTTAGCTTGGTTTGGGTTGGCTTGGATTTGGCTTGGTTAGGCTTGAATGTGGTGAGCCAAAGTGAGCCTAAGTGAGCTAAGCTTAAGTGATCTTGTGTGAAAGTGGCTTGATTTGGGCTAAGCTTGTGTGGGAGGTCAACCAATAAATAGATGACACATGGAAGGGCTTGTTGTGTGGAGGTTGTGAGGACTTAGAGATGGGTTTGGTGTAACTTTAGGTTAGGCCAGTATTAGGTAGCTTTGGAGTTAGATTTAGATGAGCAGTGGAGGAGTAGTTTTGAGTGGGTTTTGGTTAAGGTTTGAATTTCAAGGTAAGGAGAAAATTAATTGTTTTTTAGGCAAAATTATTATGGTTTTAAAATGAATTATTGTATTAAATTAATAAGTTATGGATTTAGGTTTTATTTTATTGAGTTTAAGTTTGATTTGTTTTTATTTGTTTTATTTATGATTTCATTTGTTCATGAATTTTATTTTTTTTATATTTAAATTTTATATTTGAATTTATACTTAATAGGTTCTTTTTATTTCAATTGATTTTAATTTCAATTATATTCAACATGCTTTTATAAATGAATTTTATCATGTTTTGAAATGAATTTTAATTTTTATGAGTTTGATGTTTCATGAGTTATAATTTCATTGATATAAGAATTTTATGTTTGAACTTAAACTTATAGATCTAGTTTTTAATTTGGTTATTATTCTTTTCATTATTATTATATTTTTAATTTTTATTTTACTCATCTTTAATTTTATTTAGGAAAAACTTAATTGAAGCTCAAGATGAACATTAAGGTCCCCTTTGAGGCGGCGGCGTTGCTCCATCACGCTGAAAGAAAAGCGGAGAAACAAAAAAAAATGGCGTTTGAATGGAGTTAGGATGAGCTTCGCTTTCACTGCAAAGTCGTAACTGGCAAAATTCTGAACGTGACGAGGCCTTGGCAGTCGGATCCACTTTCCACGTTAGGCAAGTAAAAGTTACCATTTTTTCCTCCTCGCAGTTTCTCTCGCTGCCTCCATGAAGTCCATCTCGCTACCTCCATCTCCATCGATGGTAGTTTTTGGCTCGTCCAATGGCAGAGACATGACGAGACTTCTTTTTTGTCTTTTACTTAAAAACAATGTCAGTTTTTTTAGTATTCAAATAAAAAATTCTTTTTTAAAAGAACGCTTTTATACTGTTGTTTACTATAAAGTTATGTTTAAAAGAGTTTCTTTGAACGTTGAAGGGGTCTCAAAAGAGGTCTAAATCAAATGTGCTCTTTTTAAACTAAAGAAAGTTAATTAGGAAACTTAGAAAGAGATTAGGAAGGATCCAAAGAGGACCAAGTCAAAGACCTATGACTCTCAGGTCAAAAGGTAGCTTAAAGGTATATTCAAACACATGGGTCTTCAAATTAAGCTTCAATCAACTCAGAAAAATGTCAAGGATTACAATTAAGTACATGAAACTTAAAGGAGTGAAGATTTGGTTTTCAATTCTAGTTTAGTATTTCAACCACTCACTAGTCCTCTAGAAAAGCCTCTAAGGAAAGCTTAAGGCTAGACCTTTGAGAGAGGAAGAGAATGATAGTCTTCATAAAAAATGAGGTCATCATATGGCTTTAGCACTAATGTATTAAAAGACTAATTGAGGATGTCACATTGATCATGATACCAACCCACATAGTAAAACTTAAAAAAATATTTGGAGATACTCAGCTCAAAACTTGATGTCAACACAAATAATAGAGAATGACATTATTTGGATCTCAGATTGACACTCCTAATGCCTTTCCAAATAAGATAAATAGTCTATATCTTACAGATAGAGAGAATTTATCAAGCCGAATGTATGCTTAAACATAAGAAGAATTGAATTAAAGAAAGGCTAGGTTTTTAGAGGTTAATAAAAGTTTGATCATGAGATAATATTTGTACAACTTTTATTTTAACATATATAATCATGTTAAAGAATCATGAAGTCCCGCATGAGAGCTATTAAAATCATTTTAAAAAGTCCCCATTTAGATATGAGAATACTTGAGAGCAAATAATATGTAAGTTTAGGGGAATCAAAGTGAATCAATTTTGTGAAATTTTTCATCATAAATTTCATGATTTAATTTTATATTATGATGATTTTATACTTATGGAACGTGTTTATGCTATGTTTTGTAGATTATAAATGTCGAGCACGTGTCAGAAAGTTGAAATATGAAGTTGTGCAAAATAAGGGGCCAACATATTTATGTCTACCCTTTGAAGACGCCAGAGCCCTAGAAAAGAAGCATTTGAAAGATAGAGAATGTAGAATAATTAAGCCAACTTCAATGTAGATACGCTTTCTTGGCATTGTACCTACAATGTGGTCTGCCATACCTATGCCTATTCCGCTTAAGCATAATTTTGGAAAGTATTTAGAGGTTGTTCATGCTACAACTATTTAAAGAGATCAAAGGCAATTCTTGTTGTCTAGAGGTTATCTCTTTTCAGAGTTCTAAGAGAGTCTTGTTCTTGTCCTAGGGTTTTCTCCATTAGCCCTCTTATAGAGAAGATTCTTGAGCATTTTCTTTGATAATTTGAGAGACTTGTAAGAGAGAGATTATATTTATTCTACGCGAGAGATTGTCGTAGAGTTGAATTATACGGGGAGAAATCCATTGTATTGCAAGGAATGACTGGCTTAGTTGTAAGTTTTATGTACTTTCGTATATTGTACCTTTGATATTCTCAATAAAACTTTTTTTTTTTGTGTTTTTTCACTTCATGCATTATAGTTAAATTCACGTTCAAGCTTCTATGATGTAAAACTTGCGATAATTTTCATTATTTCTCCCATGTGTTTTTCCCCAAAATATTTTTTGTGCTATGAATTATACTTGTAGATGTACTAATCTTTTGATCGTCGTTTACTTCTGATTTGATCAATTAGAGTGTTAAAACCTCTTGTAATCTAAAACTTCTAATCATTGCTCTGAAAAACAAGTAGGTTAACTCACAATAACCTAGGGGAAACTATATAATGTTATTAAAAAAATTGCGACCTAGATAGGGACTAGAGAATTCCTGAGAAACAGTGCATGGTTAAGTCCCCTTAAATGTAAAAAAGTTTCTAACGCTTCTTATGACTTAGACATAGCATAAGGAGAAGTTATCTCTAGTTGTCAACAACCACATTGGAAAATCAAAGGAAACACATCAAGGAATCACTACACCAATGTTACGAAATCATGAGCCTTGTCACCTCTTAAAAATCTCAAGAATTTTTTGTGTTAATTTTTTTTGTTTTTGCATTAGAATTTTATAACATTTTACTTTTTGCAAACGTGAATCTTCAAATTGAACTAAGTGATGTAGATTGGTAGACCAAAACATGTTAGAAAAGTTAGCAAGTTTCATTGTGAGATCAATACGCAGACTCAAATTTCATATATTATGTAATCAACACATATACTTGTGTAGTTGACTGATTGCTTTGCAGCATTTTCAGACATCAATCAACTACCTCCTTTGTGTAGATTAGGTTTCATGACAATCTGTGATGACGAAACTATGAGAAATTTGATTGGTTGCATCATCATTCCCCCATCAATATACTTTTAAGCTCAAAGTGACAAATTTTTATAAATATAAAAATTCAATCGAATTTCACAATACAAAATCGTAAATTGCTACTACTATATAGTGAGTAATTAACGCTCTAATGACTTGCCTTAATTGAAAGTGCTCTGCTTTTATACAGAGAGAGAATTAACTATAAGGACTTGCACCTATGAGAAATATTGAACTTCAGATAATAAAATCCTAACAAAAAGAGAGCAAAATCTCTAGACAATATCTTATATACAATTTCAACTGCAACTTGATTACATTGAAGATTTTCATGGCTATGAGTTATTGTAGATCTTGAGTTGTGTGATATCTCCCATTCCTCCACAACCGCCGGCTATTAGACCGTCACTCTATAACCCCATTATATATTGCATTATTTCAGAACATAAATTCATGACAAATTAAAAAAAAAAACATAGAATTAAAGAAACACAGTTGAAAACATTCATTAAAAATCCAATATTCATTCAGCAAGTGATAAAATCACCTTAGGCATTTAATCCAGTATTATACTAAGTTCCACTTATGAGACATATTCTCCATCACCTTCATATATTAAAATAGAAGCCAAAAACCAGATTTTTAACCCTCATACATAAAAAGGTCCCATTTTTAAGTTCTTCAACAGACTTCTTCCTACAGCATATCACACACTGTAACTCAAAGGCAATGTGCAGGCCCTCACCTCCACTTCCTCTATGGGCAGCCTCTCCTCTCTGAACGGACACTGAGCCGCTCCTATCCCCTCATTCTTGAATGCATCGCACGGCGCCGGCGTCACGCCGCTCGCCACGCCCTCCACATTCTCGCAAACCCACGCCGCCTTCTTCGCCTTCCTCACCTCCACCGTCACGTTCGACATACAGATCCCCTTGAATGGCGCCCTCTCTATCCCTTCCAGTCTCCCTGCGGTCGTCACATTTTCAGCCACGACATGGCTGTAGTTTATGCCTTCCACATCTGGAATCGCATCGGGATTGTATTTCCCATCAGGATGGGAGTTGTAGTTGCCAGTCATCCAGAAGGCCCACTTCATCGTGTTGAGAGTCATGCGGCGGACGAATACGTCCCTGACGAAACCGCCGCGGCCGACGGCGGGTTTGGTTCGCACGCACGCCGGACTCGGTGTCGACGGCGGTTATGTCCTCGGCGCGAACATCCTGGATGCCGCCTGACATCTCGCTCCCCAGCGCAATGGTTGCGCTGGTCGGGGAGACGCAGGTGAGGCGGCGGATGATGATGTGCTCGCTGGGTCGACCGACAGCGATGCCGTACTCATCCCATCCGCTCTTGATGGCCACGCAGTCGTCGCCGGACACGATGTAGGAATCTTCGATTCGGACCTGCGAGCAGGAATCTGGTAGCAGGGGAGAGATTTATACAGCGAAAATGGAGGAATGGGGTTTATGGGAGGGGGAAACAGAAGAGAGGAGCACCTGGATTGATGCCATCAGTGTTTGGAGAATTGACTGGAGCAGAGATTGTTATGCCTTTCACTATGATGTTGCTGCAAATTGTTGTGATGGAGAACAGAGATGAGGAAATAGGAGGAAGGAACTGACAGGGAATGTGAAAATTTTCATCTTTTTGAAGAAATCAAACCTGCTATAAACTGGATGGATGTTCCAGGATGGAGAGTTGAGGAAGACGAGATTTGATATAAAGATCTGATCAGAGTGTTGGAGTTCAACAAGGTAGCCCCGGGTGTACTTGAGCTGCTTGTGATGGAACTTCGCCCACCAGGAACTTCCCTGGCCATCAATGGTTCCGTTGTCACCTGAAAAAAAGGCATTCTTTTTGTGATGATTGAAGAGAAAAAGATTCAGACTTTACACAGTTTTTGTCCAAAGCTTCCAACTTTGTTCGACAGGCTGAAGAAGACAAAGCGCAAATAAAAGGGGGATGTTGATGACAAAAGGTGAATAGGAACTCAAATTACCGGTGATAATTACATCAGTGAGGTTGGATCCCATAATGAAGCTGGTGAATCTTCCACCAGGAGCATCTCTTCCGCGGCCGTAGGAGGGCAATGGATCAATGATCGGCCATTCATTTATATCCTGCACAAATAATCGATTCTCAAGCTTAATCGTTCATGTAATAAGATGAACATGGTGAAATAGCAAAAAAGTTGGATTTTGATGACATTGCACAATTTGTCCCAAGCTTAACATTTATCAAATCTTGAATGATAGAGATAAATTGATTCATACGCGATTTAATAAAAGCACAATCTTGTCTATGGATCAACTATAATCTTTGCTTATAATAGGGTTTATTGAAGTGGCTTATTATGTACAAAAATCTCAAACTCTAGAAGCAAGTTTTTGGCAATAGTTTCCTTTGACCCTTTTGCCAAGGCCCCATGTTTCGAAGAAACAAACAATTTTGCTCATTGTTTTCTCTTCTTCACTTGTGATTTCAAACATCTTAACACGCCAATGAGTGCCCTCACAAGTCTCCACTAAAGTAGGACACCATGCATTCTAATTATTTACATCCTAAATCACTTTGGGTCACCGTACTTCTTAATTTTAAATTTCATGATCATCATATTCCCAACAAATCGTAACTCCAATAATAATTGATAGAAAAAGAGTATGGTTCTCTTTCTGCTATGAAACTTAAAAAATTTAGCATAAATTATGACGAACCATCGTGTAGTTAGCCTAAATGTTAGCATGACAAATCACCAAATATCTCGAACAAAAATAATAATATTTTCTAAATGAATTGTCATTGTACTACGAAAGCATCAACCTTAATCTAGTGGGACTTGAGTGTGCATCCATGCTTCTTCAACTTTTGATGCACTTCTATGAACACCATTTATTAAATTTTTATCATAGCATATAGTGGCTTATTTTCTATAGTCTAAATAGTCTAAAACATTAGCATTAGATTCTATGATTAAAAAAAAATCTGTAAAATTCAAAACCTTTTTAGATGTTACTTGAGCCATTTAGGCATTTCTCAAACAAAAATATACATAATATGTTGAAAAAGCTTAATTTCTATCTCACCTAAAGGTTGACCCTACCGTAACTTTAGATGGGGCCCACCCTTTTGATGTTACGGACCAAGTCAAACCCAATTAGATTTGAAATAAACTAAGTAGAAAATACTTTGTTGCTCATTTCAAAATTCAAAATAAGCTTCCAAGATCATTAAATGCATAACATAAGATATACACACTTCCCCCCATCCCAATATATATATATATATATATA